>NC_069505.1:303268378-303503378 GCF_027579735.1 Bombina bombina | reverse complement strand
CATGGCAAAAACTTAAACCAGCAGGTTTTAAAGGGCCTAAGAACATTAATAATAAAAATGGGAACAAAAGTCATAAAGGGAAACAGCATCATAAAAACCAAACCCCAAGGAGAGTTACTTTCTCTAGTATTGACACAGACAATCATGAAGGTGAAACAATAGAAACCACAAGTGATGAGATGGAAGCAGTTACACCAGGACCTAGTGACAATATCACTCACACTTCTACCTCTAGACAAAATTTGAAAACTCTGGTAAAGTCTCCCCAGCAAACATGCACCAAGAAAAAGGGTGAACAATCATTTAGATACCCCAGCAGGATAAGAAAAGCAACCATGAAATAGCTGTTGTTAATCTCTCTGATTTCAATCTATCGAGTCACCGTCACATTATTAAATAAAGGTTTATCTTATGCACCAGCAACTAATTTTGATTTCTTTTAAACACTTATAGATATCAATAAATTTTTAAGGAAATTATTATTAAAGAAGCACTTTTATGACACACAAGGATCTTGTTCCCTTGCCCTCCCACACAAATATGATTATCCACAGTGGGTTTAAAATATTCTGATTTGCAAGACCTCACTAATTTAGTTTCTTTACAACAGCACAGTATTAGGTCGCAAGACAAACTACAAAGCACTAGCACCAATTTTTCATTTAAAGATAAATCATATTTTTATCCAGTTCACGCCAGGGATTATCTGAAAGATTTATTTCAGAGAAATATAGAAAAAGAGTTAACGGAACTCAACAAATCCATGGAAGAGTCATCCCACAAAATAGCTAGAGATAATTTAACTCCTAGGGAGAGAAAAGCCCTTTACGAATTAAAAAATAATTCTGACTTGGTTATCACTAAAGCGGACAAAGGAGGAGCCGTAGTCCTACTCAACAAAGATGACTACCTAAAAGAGATAGAAACACAACTTAGTGATACTGATCAATACACAAGTCTTTTGGATACAGCAAAAGAAAATGGCCATATGTCCACAGATTTTACAAACTATTTACGGGTTGATGTCCCTACCATACCTAGCTTTCAAATTGTCCCTAAAATTCACAAAAACCTCAATTTACCCCCAGGAAGGCCCATAGTGGCAAGTCAGGGTTTGCTTTGTAAAAAATTAGGAGGTTGGCTTGACCATATATTACAACCAGTAGTAGAAGTACTACCTGGCTACATTAAAGACAGTCCTCACCTTATCCAACAACTTAAGAACATTAAATGGCAGAGTGGTTACAAATGGCTGACCATTGATGTGGCAGCCTTGTATTCTAACATACCCCATACTTTAGGACTTTTGGGCAATAGCTGAAATGCTAGAGAGACATACAGATTATGATCAAGGATTCATTACATTTATTACGGAAGTAACATCATTTCTGATGCAATTACTTTGTACATAGAGGTGTATACTGTCTATAGAGACGTGGCAATGCGGGCCCCGGCATATGCCAATATTTATATGGGTTGGATGGAGCTGTGCCACGTCTTCTGGGATGGTTTTCCCTTCAAAGACAATATGATACTATATGGTTGTTTTATTGATGACTTGATCATAATCTGGAGAGATGATAATAGCAACACGGTTGATGATTTCATGCAATATATGAACAACAACGATTTAAACGTGACTTTTACTTATGATAGTTATAATACTAGTGTCACGGATACCGGGCTGCAAGGGTTAAACCCTGGAACTCCCGGTCGGCCACAGGACAGCAGGACACCAGTTAACTTTACCCCTGGTTGCTCCAGCAGCCCTTTGCCCCAAAGCTCTGCTCTTTTGGGGATTGGTAGCCCCTAGGGAGGACAAGAGCTGGGGAAATTATCGGATGGCAGCTCCTTTGGGAACCAGGGGTTTTGGACACCCCTAACCCCATAAATTCAACGGACTGTAACTCCGGTCCCCAGTAACAAATCATGCTGATTTTTGGACTGTGGCATCTGGGGACCGAGAGCTTTAACCGGGATCACCCCCAAACTGCCACCCCTAGGTATTGGGATTCTGTGGTACTGTGGCTGCTATGGAGGTGCCAGTCTGTCTGGAAGGGCGGGAATTGTGGGAAAATTGTGGGATTGTCCAGGGTCTTATCAAGATGAGCTGTGTGTATAAAAGGAGTATGTATTTTGAATAAAATGAGTTCCAATTTCACCTGAATGCTAGTATGTCTAGTTATTTGGGTGTGCTCGTGCTAATATAACTTTCCTGGGCTACATAGCAGCCTGTTCCAGGCAGAGGAAGGACCCTCTGGTAGAGCTACCTAGTCTGGGTAGCCAGAGTCTGCCACAGGGTGGGACCCTGAGTACTGGTGCTGTCGGGCATCAGGGGTGGCTACAGGCTGTGGTCACTTGTCAGCTATATAGCTGCAGTCAGCAGGGAGGAAGGAGGACCCGTTTGGCAGAGCTACCCAGTCGGGTTAGCCGGGGTATCCGTCACAACTAGTACAGATTATTTGGGCCTAAAATTGAGTAGTGACCAAACAAATAACATTACTACATCAACCCATAGAAAACCTACAACACGCAATACAATCTTGAGAGCAGATTCTTGTCATGTAAATCATCTAAAAAAGGGGATACCTAAGGGCCAATATCTAAGGCTCCGCAGAAACTGTACCAATATAACCACTTATCAAATAGAGGCCAGAGATCTAACAGACAGGCTAATACAAAGAGGTTATAACAAGCACTTACTTCAAAAAATAAGTAAAGAAGTTGAATCCCTAGACAGAAAGAGTCTCTTCATGAAAAAGGAGAAACCAGATATGGGTAGCAACACCTTGTTTATTACTAAGTTCAGTAGACAACATCACAAAATATGTAATATTATAAAAAAAACTCATGATTTTGAAAGGTGATAACAAATTTAAAGATATTATATCTAAAGGGGTTAAATATGTGGCTAAAAGAGCACCCTCATTAGGTGATTTAACAAGCAAAAAAATTTCAGACAAAGTTCAGCCAGCAGGCACCTGGTTTGGTCCAAAACCAGGTTCCTACAAATGTGGGAACATACCATGTAAAAGTTGTGAGTTTACTACAAAAACTAACATGTTTCGTTCATCTGTTACTCATCGAAATTTTACAATAAAACAAAAAATAGACTGCACCTCTCAGTTCATAATATATTTAATCACATGTAAATGCTGTTTCAAACAATATATAGGTATCACCACTTGACCCCTGAAAGACAGAGTACGTGAACATCTTTTATCTTTAAAAGATAATGAACACCAAATGCCAGTAGCTAAACACTTTCGCTCCCATGGTACAGGCATTAAAAAAAATTATTTCCAAGGTATAGAAAAAATTGATATTGATGTCAGAGGGGGTGATAGACTGGCCCGTTTAAAAAGAGAAGTCTTTTGGATTATTAGACTCCATACTAGGCATCCTGAAGGTATGAATAAACGCTTAGATGTGGATCTATATTTCTAATTCCCATACTAGTATTAATAGGTATGTGGTAGCTCAGTTGGCAAATACCCTGACTACAACAAAAGCCTGCTTAAAAGATCCAAGGTCACAGGTTCAAATCCTGGCAGGGCCGACTCAGCCCTTCATCCTTCCGAGGTCGATAAAATGAGTACCATTAAATTGGGTAATAATAACAACTATTACTATTCAACTGCCGATTTGGTGAATTCCGAGAGTGAGCGCTGAAAAAGCGCTTTGAGTCCCACTCGGAGAAAGGCGCTATATAAATACTAGTTATTATTAATCTATATATTATATGTATCTAGTATTAGACTATTCTTTATCTTGACTTATTTTTCTTCTCTTCCCATATGGACATATACTTGTATATTGATACCTTAACATATATTTTTTATTCTTTGTTTCTTTAGTTCCATTTTTTTAATTTCTTATTTTTTATTTATCCATTAGTGCACAATATGATCATTTCATATACATAGGTGCCCCCTGTATGTCAGCTCTCTAACATCCTTTGAATAAGCTTTTAGACTTGAATGAATTAAGTATGACACCTTTAAGATATTACGAGACACACTTTTGAATTCTGTTACAGGGTTGGTTCTCTTGTTTTTCACTGTTTTCATTTCATTATGCAATGTGATACATTTATTTCAGTGATCAAGAGCACGTTTCCTTTGTGTTTGATGTATTTGTAACATTTATCTTATGTAGTCATATTTTATTATTGACTTATTTAGCCTGCATTGTTATTATTATTTAGGTAAGGATACACACTGTTATATATATATATATATATATATATATATATATATATATATATATATATATATATATATATATATATATATATATATATATATATTTTTTTTTTATTGTTATTTCATTTCTTTTTTCCTGAGTTTATTTATTAATTCAGATACTGTTAGTCAGTATAAGTCACCACTGTCATCTGTTAATAAGTGCAACATATTGCTGTATTTACTTATTTCCTGTAATATGACGTCTTGATACATTAGTGGTGTTGATCCTGATCTTAATATCATTCCATGTGGAACACATTCATTGCTATTAATCTAGAGATACCTTATTTGGGATCTTCATACTGCAAAATAAGCAATGAGTTGGCCCATATGGATGGTATCCGCCTATTGGATGATATAACATTCACTTTGATTGGTCACTTACACATTTAAATATCTGTGTTTTATAAATCTAAGCAGCCTCTGTTGAAGCGCATGTGCGCATGCGCGAAATTCGTCAGACTGTTCTGACTGTGACCCTTTTTGGATTATCCGAATAAACCACCTTTGTTACAAGACCGTGTAGTTCCATTGTGATTTTATTCTTCTTGAACCTGCTTTGTCCCTTTAAAGGGACAGTTTACTCAAAAAAATTGTTTACAAATATTTCCATTACCCTTATATTGGCATTTGAAATAGTTGATTTAGCCTGTGGTATTCCCACCTATTCTGAAAGTTTTTGGCCTTAAAGGGCCATGAAACCCACATTTTTTTCTTTCATGATTCAGAAAGAGAATGCAATTTTAAACATCTTTCTAATTTACTTATATTATCTAATTTGTTTTATTCTCTTGATATTCTTTGCTGAAAAGAATATCTAGATATGCTCAGTAGCTGCTGATTGGTTGCTGCACACAGAAGCCTCGTGTGATTGGCTCACCATGTGCATTGCTTTTTCTTCAACTAAGGATATCTAAAAAATGAAGCAAAATAAATAATAGAAGTAAATTGTAATGTTGTTTACATTTCTATTCTCTATTTGAATCATGAAAGAAAGATTTTGGGTTTAGTGGCCTTTAAGGCCTGGCTATGTTAACACAGCCAGTAGAAGAAATTACACTCCTAGTGAGGTATAGAAGAGATAAGGTAATACAATTTTACATTGTTCTCTACAAGTATTGGTGATAGAAGATAAAGAAGCATGTATATGTACACAATGTGATCTGATTATACCTACAAGCTCAGCCCATTTTATTAGATTGTGGCTTCAAAACACAAAGGCCTAGATTTAGAGTTTGGCGGTAGCCGTGAAAACCAGCGTTAGAGGCTCCTAACGCTGGTTTTAGGCTACCGCCGGTATTTGGAGTCAGTCAAAAAAGGGTTTAACGCTCACTTTTCAGCCGCAACTTTTCCATACCGCAGATCCCCTTACGTCAATTGTGTATCCTATCTTTTCAATGGGATCTTTCTAACTCCGGTATTTAGAGTCGTGTCTGAAGTGAGCGTTAGAATTCTAACGACAAAACTCCAGCCGCAGAAAAAAGTCAGTAGTTAAGAGCTTTCTGGGCTAACGCCGGTTTATAAAGCTCTTAACTACTGTGCTCTAAAGTACACTAACACCCATAAACTACCTATGTACCCCTAAACCGAGGTCCCCCCACATCGCCGACACTCGATTAAATTTTTTTAACCCCTAATCTGCCGACCGTCACCTGCGTTATACTTATGTACCCCTAATCTGCTGCCCCTAACACCGCCGACCCCTATATTATATTTATTAACCCCTAACCTAACCCCCACAACGTCGCAGCCAGCTACCTACACTTATTAACCCCTAATCTGCCGTCCGCACGCCGCCGCCACCTACATTATAGCTATGTACCCCTAATCTGCTGCCCCTAACACCGCCGACCCCTATATTATATTTATTAACCCCTAATCTGCCCTCCCTAACATCGCCGACACCAAACTTCAATTATTAACCCCTAATCTGCCGACCGAATCTCGCCGCTATTCTAATAAATGTATTAACCCCTAAAGCTAAGTCTAACCCTAACACTAACACCCCCCTAACTTAAATATAATTTTAATCTAACGAAATTAATTAACTCTTATTAAATAAATTATTCCTATTTAAAGCTAAATACTTACCTGTAAAATAAATCCTTATATAGCTACAATATAAATTATAATTATATTATAGCTATTTTAGGATTAATATTTATTTTACAGGTAACTTTGTATTTATTTTAACCAGGTACAATAGCTATTAAATAGTTAAGAACTATTTAATAGCTAAAATAGTTAAAATAATTACAAAATTACCTGTAAAATAAATCCTAACCTAAGTTACAATTAAACCTAACACTACACTATCAATAAATTAATTAAATAAAATACCTACAATTACCTACAATTAAACCTAACACTACACTATCAATACATTAATTAAATACAATACCTACAAATAACTACAATGAAATAAACTAACTAAAGTACAAAAAATAAAAAAGAACTAAGTTACAAAAAATAAAAAAATATTTATAAACATAAGAAAAATATTACAACAATTTTAAACTAATTACACCTACTCTAAGCCCCCTAATAAAATAACAAAGCCCCCCAAAATAAAAAAATGCCCTACCCTATTCTAAATTACTAAAGTTCAAAGCTCTTTTACCTTACCAGCCCTGAACAGGGCCCTTTGCGGGGCATGCCCCAAGAAATTCAGCTCTTTTTCCTGTAAAAAAACACATACAATACCCTACCCAACATTACAACCCACCACCCACATACTCCTAATCTAACCCAAACCCCCCTTAAATAAACCTAACACTAAGCCCCTGAAGATCTTCCTACCTTATCTTCACCATACCAGGTATCACCGATCCGTCCTGGCTCCGATATCTTCATCTAAGCCCAAGCGGGGGCTAGACATCCATCATCCGACGGCTGAAGAAGTCCAGAAGAGGCTCCAAAGTCTTCATCCTATCCGGGAAGAAGAGTAGATCCGGACCAGCAACCATCTTCTTCCAAGCGGCATCTTCTATCTTCATCCGATGAGGACCGGCTCCATCTTGAAGACCTCCACCGCGGACCCATCTTCTTCCGACGACGACTTTCCGACGAATGACGGTTCCTTTAAGGGACGTCATCCAAGATGGCATCCCTCGAATTCCAATTGGCTGATAGGATTCTATCAGCCAATCGGAATAAAGGTAGGAAAATTCTGATTGGCTGATTCAATCAGCCAATCAGATTGAGCTCGCATTCTATTGGCTCTTCCGATCAGCCAATAGAATGCGAGCTCAATCTGATTGGCTGATCGGATCAGCCAATCGGATTGAACTTGATTCTGATTGGCTGATTCCATCAGCCAATCAGAATTTTCCTACCTTAATTCCGATTGGCTGATAGAATCCTATCAGCCAATCGGAATTCGAGGGACGCCATCTTGGATGACGTCCCTTAAAGGAACCGTCATTCATTGGGAAGTCGTCGTCTGAAGAAGATGGGTCCGCGGTGGAGGTCTTCAAGATGGAGCCGGTCCTCATCGGATGAAGATAGAAGATGCCGCTTGGAAGAAGATGGTTGCTGGTCCGGATCTACTCTTCTTCCCGGATAGGATGAAGACTTTGGAGCCTCTTCTGGACTTCTTCAGCCGTCGGATGATGGATGTCTAGCCCCCGCTTTGGCTTAGATGAAGATATCGGAGCCAGGACAGATCCGTGATACCTGGTATGGTGAAGATAAGGTAGGAAGATCTTCAGGGGCTTAGTGTTAGGTTTATTTAAGGGGGGTTTGGGTTAGATTAGGGGTATGTGGGTTTTGGGTTGCAATGTTGGAGGGGGGGGTATTGTATGTGTTTTTTTACAGGAAAAAGAGCTGAATTTCTTGGGGCATGCACCGCAAAGGGCCCTGTTCAGGGCTGGTAAGGTAAAAGAGCTTTGAACTTTAGTAATTTAGAATAGGGTAGGGCATTTTTTTATTTTGGGGGGCTTTGTTATTTTATTAGGGGGCTTAGAGTAGGTGTAATTAGTTTAAAATTGTTGTAATATTTTTCTTATGTTTGTAAATATTTTTTTATTTTTTGTAACTTAGTTCTTTTTTATTTTTTGTACTTTAGTTAGTTTATTTCATTGTATTTATTTGTAGGTATTGTATTTAATTAATGTATTGATAGTGTAGTGTTAGGTTTAATTGTAGGTAATTGTAGGTATTTTATTTAATTAATTTATTGATAGTGTAGTGTTAGGTTTAATTGTAACTTAGGTTAGGATTTATTTTACAGGTAATTTTGTAATTATTTTAACTATTTTAGCTATTAAATAAATCTTAACTATTTAATAGCTATTGTACCTTGTTAAAATAAATACAAAGTTACCTGTAAAATAAATATTAATCCTAAAATAGCTATAATATAATTATAATTTATATTGTAGCTATATTAGGATTTATTTTACAGGTAAGTATATAGCTTTAAATAGGAATAATTTATTTAATAAGAGTTAATTAATTTCGTTAGATTAAAATTATATTTAAGTTAGGGGGGTGTTAGTGTTAGGGTTAGACTTAGCTTTAGGGGTTAATACATTTATTAGAATAGCGGTGAGCTCCAGTCGGCAGATTAGGGGTTAATGTTTGAAGTTAGGTGACGGCGATGTTAGGGAGGGCAGATTAGGGGTTAATACTATTTATTATAGGGTTAGTTAGGCAGATTAGGGGTTAATAACTTTATTATAATAGCAGTGCGGTCCGGTCGGCAGATTAGGGGTTAATAAGTGTAGGCAGGTGGAGGCGACGTTGTGGGGGGCAGATTAGGGGTTAATAAATATAATATAGGGGTCGGCGGTGTTAGGGGCAGCAGATTAGGGGTACATAGGGATAATGTAAGTAGCGGCGGTTTACGGAGCGGCAGATTAGGGGTTAAAAATAATATGCCGGGGTCAGCGATAGCGGGGGCGGCAGAATAGGGGTTAATAAGTGTAAGGTTAGGGGTGTTTAGACTCGGGGTACATGTTAGGGTGTTAGGTGCAGACGTAGGAAGTGTTTCCCCATAGACAACAATGGGGCTGCGTTAGGAGCTGAACGCGGCTTTTTTGCAGGTGTTAGGTTTTTTTTCAGCTCAAACAGCCCCATTGTTTCCTATGGGGGAATTGTGCACGAGCACGTTTTTGAGGCTGGCCGCGTCCGTAAGCAACTCTGGTATCGAGAGTTGAAGTTGCGTTAAATATGCTCTACGCTTTTTGGAGCCTAACGCAGCCATTCTGTGGACTCTCAATACCAGAGTTATTTTAAAGGTGCGGCCAGAAAAAAGCCAGCGTTAGCTACGCGGGTCGTTACCGACAAAACTCTAAATCTAGCCGAAAATCAGCTAATTCATATACACAAATAAACCTTAAAAAGCTCATTCTTATACATTTTATACTCTGCAACTTATAAAAAAAGTAATTGAAAACACATTAAGGGAAAAACAATTTTAGAGTATACTGTCCCTTTAACTTTTTTCTTTTCATGGTTGCATAAGGAATAAAAAAAAAATTATGATGAGTAGCAGGTCCCCTTAATGGTTTGGAACGGCTGGAAAAATAAGTTGCACAAATTTACTTGTTTGCTTACTATATTATCATGTAGAACTTCTGATCAATTGGTATGGGAACCGCAGACTGTGTATCCTTTTCCAAAAAGGCAAACATAATTAGACATATCATCATTATGAATTACCTTGTACTAGCTGTTTAATATTAAACCTGTTGTATAAAATGTTAATTGGACAAACAGGAAAAACATATTTTATTCTCTATGCAAAAAATTGTAGAAATGCTATTACTAGGAAGATCAACTTTTAATTAGTGTTAATGAGAAGGACCGCCACAAGAAAAGCAATAATTGCCTCCATAATTTCAAACATAATGGGATCTGTACAATAAGATACACTTTACAACTGTCAGACTGGCTCAATAGTATTATATTGGCAGAAAATTAAACAGTTTGAAACAGACGTCTATAATTTTTTAAGCAAGTATTCTGTCTGAATATGAATTTAAATCTATAATAAAAGAAAAATTATTTCTAAATAAATAAATATATATATATATATATGTGTGTGTGTGTGAATATATATATATATATATATTGGGCTCCATGTACTAAGCTGTCTGCGAGGTCTTCGTCACTATTTCCGTCTAAATTTCTGCGTGCGGATCAATAACCGTATGTACTATCCCACGAATCCATTGAAAACCTTATATTAACAAACGTCGAACGAACTTGCCCGCAAATCTTGAATTCTCGTCTTTTTTGTAGCTAGAAAATACTCGCTCGACATAAATCTCGCACAAAACAGTAATTACTAAACTATCTATTTATACGCTCGTGAATTTATCCGCACCTACCTCATTAAAAATCCCTCGCCAGCTAATAGGTGGCAAGCACCATAATAAACAATAGGGTCTATCAGATCAACGCCTACAACTGATTTAAAAGAGGTGTACAATTGAATGGTTACTCACTTTTGATCCTGTTTTACATCTTCGGTCGCTATCACAATCATCTGTGATCATGAATATTACATTACATACGTTATTGGTTAAGCTATACAAAAATCTAGCAGTAATCTGCATTGATTTAACGTAATCAAAATTGACGCACCAAAAAATTGATTTGACAAAATATCTTTACAAGATAGATATTTGTATAAACCAACTCTAATGGATAATTACAATATGATCAACATTCAATTTAAATAATAGTAATTCGATAAATGTTTTACCTCTTAGGTCGCTATCACAATCATCTGTGATCCCGATTACTTCTGGGCCTAGACGCTGCACCAGTCTCTGCTCGTAATCATTAAGATCAGCGACATAAGCTGTTCCACCTCCGGTAGCACGAGTTGAATTTTTTTCTTTTGCCAATTTGGCTTTTGCAAATCGTTTGATGTCGTTGTACCGTTTTTTTATTTGGTCAACGTCCTTTTTCCCAGGTCCCTGAGCACTGACAGCATCACTTATCCGGGTCCATATACTTTTTTTACGGATACTAGAAGTTTGCTTCGCACGACAACCAAATAAATAGTCATACGAGTCTAGCACCATATCGACAAGAACCAGGTTCTGCTGATGTGAAAAGTGGGGATTCTTCGATTTGGACTGTGAATCAGATCGAGAAGTAGCCATACTTAATTTATCGATAAGAATAACAGTCAGTAAAGCTTCAAGTTCTTGAAATATGCAGTCTGAAAAACTTTATTAAATCAAGTTTATATAGTGCTGCAATATGTTCCCGCGACAAAGCTGACGTTTCTGACACCTTGCAGTCACGTGGGACAAACATGACTGACAGGTTGTAAGCGATTAATAGTACATTCGCAAATAGCGAGGCATCATATGTATGAATCATTCGCCAGTGCTCGATGCGGATTAGACGCGCCTTTTTTTTGGATAGTTTTTAGTACATATGGCGGGCGGGCAACATCTCGCTAGCTGCGAGTTAGAGCGAGTCGAGAAGACACGTTGTCGGCGAAAAAATTGATGCTTTAGTACATGGAGCCCATTGTGTATATATATATATATATATACATATATATATATATATATATATATATATATATATATATATAATAAAAAAATATATACATATATATATATATATATATATATATATATTTATACACAAACACATATATATATATATATCTACACACAAACATATTTTCTAAGTAATACATGCAAAAAAGTGATTAAAGATGTTCATAAACCAAGACATTTTATCCATAAAAGCAATTAAATAATGAAAATATTTTTATATTTGTGGAAAATAGTTTTCCTGCAAACTAAAATGTTAAACTAATATTGAACTCACAATTCAATCCCTCATAACAGTTTTAATTAAAGGGACATTAAACGTTCAGATATTGTTCACTGGTCTGCAAAAGATAAACATGGAAAAATAAATGTTATAGAAGCATTTAAAGTACTGCTAAACACAGTACAATTGCATAATCAATACATCATCATGCATCATGTGACATCCATCAGCCAATCACAAAATGCATATACTTATATACTGTGAATACTTGCACATCCTCAGTAAGAAAGTAGAAATTGTGCATATAAAAAGATTGTTCCAATTTAGATAATGGAAAGTTGTTTAAAATTGTGTGCTCTATCGGAATCTTAAAAGTTTAATTTTTATTTGACTGTCCCTTTAAAGAAATATATGCATTGTTTTGTATGCTTCAGACCCACCACGCTTCCTGAATGTTGTTCATCTTATGTCCTTTGCTGTGGCCATTAAGATACAAATATAAACAAGCTCATGCACATATTAACCAATATCAACCAATCACTGCATCAGAATTCTGCCTTCCACGGAATACACTCCAGTCTCTCTGGAATGGAAAAACTACAGTTTTCAGAGTAAAATCCCAGTAAAAGCAGGCAAAATAAATAATGAATGTACATTGCAAAGTTTAATTATGGATAATTAAGCATTTTATTAGAAATTCATTTTTAGTTTAATGTATTATGTCAATATACGTAAAACAAAACAACATTGCTTTAAAATACTTCAAAAACAGTGGTTGTACCACTCCTTTTAGATAGACTGGAGATTCCTCCTTCATACCAAATATGGTGAAATTTACCTCATCATGCAAAATTGTAGAGTGATTGGTTAGATCATATCACAAGACCATGTGTCCCAGATTGGCCACTGCAAGGTGTTTCCAGGGGCAGCCTTTGTGTAAGACAGTCTAGGCAGCTGCCTTAGGTTGCCCCCAGCAGGGGGGTGCCGGATCTGCCTGGCTGCCGACATTGAAGCAGCGTGAGCGTCACAATGAGTTAAAAATTATTTATGTGCGCCCAGCACACTGATTGTCAGGACTGGACATTACATGTAGATGTATTATGCAGATGCCCCATATTGTACTCTCGCTGGAGGCTGCTATGCCAGGGAGGGTCAGGTAATGATAATTAACAACGAATACCAGGGACCCTATACTAAGGTAAAGTCAAGATGCACCTTTCAAACATATTGGCACATCATGACCACGCCCCTCAGCACGCATTCTATTCCCCGTCCTGTAATTGGCTTCTGGCTGCCACACCCCCGTTCCATCTCATTGGCATTGGCAGGTGGTCCTGTCCCCCCAGGCCTGTGTGTAAGAGAAGTGGGGACAGCCGGGGGAGGAGGACAGTCCATGGGGTTGCTGTGTGTAGCAGTGTGAATTGGGCGTGCACGTGCTGCATCATTGTCATTTGCAGGCGGTCCCTGGGCCAGTGTGTAAGAGGAGTGGGGACAGCCGGGGGAGGAGGACGGTCCATGGGGGTGGTGCTTGACTTTTTGACAGGTTGTTGTGGAAGCTCCAACCTGTGTGTAGAAGGGTGGATTGGGCATGCTGCATTCTCTAATTATTATGCGTAATATACATTTCCATGATCCATCTGACTCCATTATTTCTCTATTTCTAAAAAAATTGCCATCCTTCTTCCAATCATTCCGGCCTCTAGTTCCCCAGTGCTCTCTGGCCATGATGGCCATCATATATAACATATATAATTTTTCTCTGCTGCCTTCCACATATTTGTTTCTTCTTCATTCTGTCCTGATCATCCAAGTCCTCCTGGGGCGGTGGCTCTATGATCTATCTCAGACTGTGTCACTCACACTTTGCCCCTTCATTCACTGCCACTGGCAGTATTAATCAATTAGATTTAGGTGTAATGCACTACCAATGTCTGATTTTGGTATGCAGCACAACCACTGTCTGATTCTATGCAGCACAACCACTGTCTGATTTGCTATGCTGCACTACCACTGTTTGATTTGAATTTAGTCACCAATCAGCAAGCTCTACCCAGGTGCTGAACCAAAAATGGGCCAGCTCCTAAGCTAACATTCCTGCTTTTTAAATACAGATACCAAAAGAACAAAAAAAATTGATAATAGGAGTTAATTAGAACATTGCTTAAAATGTCATGCTCTATCTGTATCATGATAGAAAAAAAATTGGTTTCATATCCCTTTAACTAGCAATGGGATGGTATGTAATTCGGGGGGGGGCGGCAAAATGTTGCCTGTGTGGCCAAAAATCCTAGCATGGGCCCTGGGTGTTTCAAGCTGTTAAAGGGATAGTCTACACCTTAGTCAACTTAGTCTTACCTTAGATTAAGCTGCAAATAGCCCCCTGTACCCCTTTCTATATCATGCAGTAGGAACAGTAACACGTTATTTTAAAATGAACAGTGTTTCTGACCACTTTAAAATGGCTCCCAAGCTCCACCCACTAATGACATCATGATCTTGGGTGCATCTAGGCAATCTGCTGAATAGCATTGACAGTCTTTTGAATTTGAACTAGTGAGATTTTTGTGATTGGACGCCATATGCAGCCCAGATCATGATGTCATCAGTGGACGGAGCTTGGCAGCCATTTTATAGTGGCCAGAAACAATGGTCATTTTAAAATAACTATTTTCCCATTGCCGCTGCATGATACAGAAAGGGGTACAGGAGGCTATTTGCAGCTTAATCTAAGGTAAGACTTTAAGATGACTAATTTGAAAATCTTGAACAATGCACTGAAAATAATCATGTAAAATGTTTTAAAAATATTTATTTTGTATGTAGATTTTTTTGCATTTTATTATTATTATTATACTTTATTTATAAAGCGCCAACATATTCTGCAGCGCTGTCAATGGGTACAATTCCTTTAAACAAAACAAAGTAAAAAAAACTTGTAATAGACAAGACAAAATACAGGAGGAATTGAGGGCCCTATTCCCATTGGAATTTACAATCTAGAAGAGTAGGAGGGTGAGAAACAGGAGGTGAGGTCTGCAAGAGTGAGAATGATGTTAACACAGAGTTAGATGAGGGCAATTATTAGGTAAGAGGAATGTATTTGTTACTGAGTTGGGTGGTAGGTTTTCCAAAACAAAAATGTCTTTGGGGAGCATTTAAAAGAAGGCAGATTTTGGGAAAGTCGGAGAGTGTTCCAGAGGGTAGGTCCTGCAGTCTAGCATGGATCTTAGGGTGTGGGCTGGTATATATGAGATGATTAGTGAGATGGGTAGTGGAGTGGTGTTGTTATGGGCTTTGTAGGTCAAGGTGAGAATTTTGGATTTAATTCTGCTGGCCTGTGAGTGGGAGGGACAGGAACGGTGGATTAGCCTTAGAGAGGCATTTAGAATAGATTTAAAGGGGGAGAGGTGGGAAAGAGGAAGGCTAGTGAGTAGGCTGTTTCATTAGTAAGGGTCTGGAAATTACAAGGGAGTGGATTATTTGCTTTGTGGGGTCAACACTCAGAAACGGGAGCATTTTGGAAATATTGCGTAGGTGGTTGTGGCAGGATGAAGAGAGTGATTGGATGTGGGGATGAAGGACAGATTGGAGTCAAAAGTGTAACTCCAAGGCAGCAGACTTGGGGTGATGGGGAAATAGTGATGCCATTGACAGGGATTGAAAAGTCAAGAATCGGAGTAGAGCTAGAGGAGGGCTTTGAAGGAGCTCAGTCTTGGACATGTTACTCGTCAGGTGGTGAAAGGCCATCCAGGAAGAAATGCCAGATTAACAGTTGCTGATGTGAGAAACGTCAGATGGAGAGAGCTTGGGTGGAGAGGTAGATCTGGGTGTCATCATAATAGCGGTGATATTTGAAGCCATATCTGTTGATAAGTTTACACAGTGAAGAAGTATAAATGGAGAAGAGTAGAGGACCCAGCAACGAGCGTTAAGGTTCTCCAACAGACAGTGGAATTGAATAGGTGGAGTCACCAGCAAATGACACAGAAAGACACAGAAAAGAATCTGTGAGAAAGATAAAAGAGGATCCAAGAAATAGCCGTGTCACAGGGACTAAGAGAGCTGAGGGTCTGTGGGATGAGGAAGTGGTCAACAGTGTTGAAGGCAGCTGAGAGGTTGAGTAAGATAAGTTTAGAGTAGTGGTCATTACTTTTAGCAAAAAGAAGATCATTAGTAATCTTTGTGAGGGCAGTGTCAGTTGAGTGTACGTGATGGAAACCAGATGGCAGGGGGTCAATCACGGAGTTGGAGGACAAGAAGAGGGTTAGGCAGTTGTAAACTAGTTTTCCAGGAGTTTTGATGTTAGTAGAGGCAGTGATATGGGGAGGTAGTTTGCAGGACAATTTAAACAATTGTGATTTTTAAGGATTTTTTTATTATTAATTTATAAGGACAACCCCTACATCTTTATTGGTGAATAGAGACACACCTTGAAAACCAAAAAAAAAGAAACTGTATTTTTGAGCTGGTTGGGGCCATCCACTGTTTTACTGATACATTTTGAAATATAATTTTTTTACGTGTAACAAAGAACAAAAACTATTTGTCTTTATGATATATAAATAATAATAAGAATAGATACAAATAGATATTTCTGACAAATTATTTTAATAGACCTTTAATAAGGAATTTTAGTAACATATCATGGTGGGAAGAAGCCAGAGGAAGAGTTGTTTGTGATTAAACAGGGCCTGAGGTCTGAAGTAGTTATGGGACAGAACACAGGATCAGGGTAGTGAGGTTTGTTGTGGGTAAGGGGCTGCATTGACAGGTGCCTTTGGTCTGAAGTGGGTATAGGACTAACAGAGGAGCTGCAGGACCAGGGGTCTTAGGTCTAAAGTGGATATGGGACTGACAGAGGGGCTGCAGGGCCAGGGGTCTAAGGCCTGAAGTGGTTATGGGACTGACAGAGTTAACGTAGAATCAGGGATATAATATTTGATGTGGGTATGAGGCTACATTGCCAGGTGCCTTTGGTCTGAAGTGTGTATGGGACTGACAAAGGGGGTACAGGGCCAGGGGTCTGAGGTCTAACGTGGACATGGGACTGACTGTGTGAATGAAGGATCTGGGGTGTAAGGTTTGATATGGGTATGAGGCTGCATTGCCATGTGCCTTTGGTTTGAAGTGTGTATGGGACTGACAGAGGGGGTGCAGGGCCAGGGGTCTGAGGTCTAACATTGACATGGGACTGACTGAGTGAATGTAGGATCAGGGGTGTAATGTTTGATGTGGGTATGGGGCTGCATTGCCATGTGTCTTGGTTTGGAGTGTGTATGGGACTGACAGAGGGGCTGCAGGGACAGGGTTCTGAGGTATTTCATGGATATGGGACTGACAAATGGGGCTGCAGGGTCAGGGGTCGAAGGTCTGAAGTGTATATGGAACTTACAGAGGGGCTGCAAGGTCTGGGGTCTGGGGTCTGACTTTGATATTGGGCTAACAGAGTCTTCAAGGCTTGGTGTCTAAAAAAAGTATGGGGCTTGCAGCAGGATCAGGGATCTGAGGTTTTACGTGGGTATGAAACTGATAGGGGAACTGAGGTATGAAGTTAGTATGGGGATGTGTTAGAGAAGATGCAGGTCCAGGTGGTTTGACTCTGAGGTTTGATTTGGGCTAACAGAGGGGCTGCAAGCTCATGGACTCATCTGATGTTTTGTTTTAAGAACAATATTAATAATAATATTTTTTTATTAATTATCAATTCTTCTATTACTCTTACCCACCACCACTAATAAAAGGTCACTGACCTTCAGTTAAACTGTGTTATTAGGTACTTCAATTTGGTGATAGCACAGCTTTTGCCAGGAAAATGTTAACTTATATGATGGTTTATTAATTGCACATTTTGACACAACTATTTTTTTAAACACATTGATGACTTAATTTAAGATTGAGACATCATTTTTTTTCTGAATTCAGAGGTTATGCCAGTTAATGTCAACAAAGAAAATACAGTTAATCACTGAAGCATCTGATTGCAATTATACTCAGAAGCAAATTTATTTTCCCACCTATTAGACAAAATATGAAATAATTTCACATTTTTTGTTTGCCCTCCGTGGACTAACATAAATTAAATTGAAGATTACAATAAATACAAAGCATGTTTATTTTCCTTTCTTTAAAGCCATTTTTCAACATCTATGAGTTTATTGTTCTAATGTCAAATTTTTAGACATTTTAAGTCTATATTTCCATTTATTAAACAAAAATTGCGCAAAAAAACTATTTTGTAAAGTGAACATAAAACTTATTACACTAATATACATAATATGATCTATCTGTGTATAGGTAAATTCTCAAATACTAAACAATTGAAATCACAGTTCTCAATTGGACTATTTTCTGTGGTTCTTTCACCAACATAATTCAAATCTCTGTGAAAAAGTTTGGTTTGAATACATTAGACATTCTGACATATGTCTGCAATATTTCTGGAACGTGTAGATTTCCTATGCTTAAACTTGGAAAATATAAGCTTATTGATATATAGACATGTTCCCCATCTTTTCTCATTTCAACATGAAAGAAAAGGATAGCAAGCCAATGGAAAATGAGAGAATAAACAAGTGATATATTGTTACCATGTGTACAAATAAAACTTTCCTAATCAATTTGTTTTAATGTATGTTTAAAGTTTGTATGGTGTACAAACACTTCAATGTTCTAAAATATCAATAATGAACAAATATCCCAGTCATAACATTTTATATGTGTTGTGTTCAATTTTAGGTATTAAAGGGACATTAAACACTAAATAAACGCTAGATAAAATGATGCATTCAAAGAAGAAATTAGTCTGAGAATAACAGGTAGGTGTATTTTTTAAATTCTCATTCACTGTTGAAATATTGAGAAAATTAGGGTAAAATTTTAGTGTCTATAAAAAAATGGAAGCTGCCATGTTATAACTTAGGTTGCCTTCTCTGCTGTGGCCAATTAGGAACACTTATAAATAGGTCACTAGAGTGTGCAGCCAATGGCTGTGTAGGATATAACAGTATAAGTGTTCTGCACTGCATTTCTACAAGAACTAAAAAGTTCACAATTTCAGAATGGAATTACAGGAAAAGGGGCTAAATAAATCATGAAAGTTATTTTTATATACATGATTTATCATTTTAGATTATAACCTCAAAGTGTTTAATGTCCCTTTAAAGTGTCATAATAATCGAAAAGTTGCTTGCTCTAATTTGTTACAACATGTCATTTTAAGTCTATCAGCCCTATACTACTATGTGTTTAATCCTCCAAAGTACAGCTTGAGATCCAATCAGCAGTGCTGGTCTCGCGACTCAGAGGTGTAAGTAACTAGCACTGCTGATTGGATCAGTGGCAGTTTCTGCTCAAGACCAGTAGTGTTCTGCAGGTACTGAGCAGTACTTCAACTGTGTGTTTAACCCTTTTGCAGGTCTATGGTCGATAGTCTTAAAGGTACATGAAACCTACAATTTTTATTTTTTATTCAGATACAAAATACAATTTTAAAAAAGTTTCCAATTTACTTAAATTATCAAATTTGTTTTGTTCTCTTGTTATTCTTTGCTGAAGATATATTTATATAGGTAGCGTGTACATGCTTGAACTACTACATGACAGGAAGTAGTACTGCCATCTAGTGCCCTTGATAATGTGTAACATTATTGCAAAACTTCTCCCAGATACATGCACACTCATGAACTTACATCCCTGCTTTTCAACAAAGGATAACATATATGTTTTATCTGAATCATGAAAGAAAAAAATAGGTTTTATGTCCCTTTAAAACTAATAAGAGCATGTGCATTTTTATTATGGCCCTTTATTAAAACCTTAAAATTATCATATTTGCTAAATTGTGAAGTGAGCACACAACAGGTCATCATTACCCCTTTTTTATAAAGTCTAGCAATGATCTGCTATCTTTGATTTGTTCAGATTAGCCACAATTATATAGCGCTGCTTATACTTTGCTAATATTGCTGGAAACCATTGAATGCCAAGGATACAGATGTGAGGTAGCTGTTTGGTGAGCAGATGTTTTTCTTTAGACTCCAAATAACTATATAATGTTTCCAGAAGTGTGTATGCACTTAGCCTCCTACATTTTGATAGTCTGGGAAATGTACATTGAAGATCTGTTTTGCTGTAAATGTGAACATTTAAACTTTTGGGATAAAGATATGTTTTGTTTAAGGGGGCATGTATACTTGACCAGTGCTGTGGCTGCTTCTATAATGGTCTCCTGGAAACATTTCTTTAAATAGGTCTATACTGTTTACCGTTTGCTTGATGTTATCCTCATTGATTACATTTTCTCTAATTGACAATATATATACAGCTTTAAGAAGTCCAGAAGCGTTCAATGATCTGAATCCCTCCATGTTCCTAGCACTCAGTTTACAATCAGATCCTAGTCTTGGAATATTATGCTGCTTTTAACTTGATTCTTATTTCTTGTTATGACTGCCATCAACCACCAATTGTACAACTATAATATGGATCTGCTTTTGGAAGGTCTGACAATGGTCTTGACCTGCAGAAAGGCTGAGCCCGAGGGTGAATTTGAATTTCTTCCTTCATTGCGCAGAACAGCAAACAGTTGTTAAATTTGCTACAGCGCCACATACTGTTTAGGTTGCTAATCACACTTATTATACATGACAACTGTGATTTATTTCTTCCAACATTATTCTCACTGCTTAAACATACAGGCCAATACCCTTTGGGAAAGAGCTATAGTATAGATTTTCCATTTGCTGAAGTCATTTGATGGCTGACATGTTGTGACATAGTATAATTTTTCCAGAGTGTTAATCTACTAACACTAAGACTTTTAATTTCAAGAAAGCAAAATTCAACGATTTAAGGAAATCATTAAATAATATAAATTGGGACAATGTATTTTCTAATAAAAATACAGAGGATAAATGGATAATATTTAAAAATTTGTTAAATAAATATACATATCAATACATACCATATGGTTATAAAAATAAAAATAAAAAAAATAAGCCGTTATGGCTAAATAAAAATGTGTTAAAAGAAATTAGGAAAAAACGTAGGGCATTTAAATTATTAAAAGAAAATAGTACAGACTCAGCATACAATATTTATAAGGAATGTAACAAAGCATGCAAAAAAGCAATCAAATTAGTCAAAATTGAAAATGAAAAATTAATTGCCAAGGATTCTAAGTCTAACCCTAAAAGGTTCTTTAAGTACATAAATAGCAAAAAATCTAAGAAGGATAATATAGGTACATTAAAATGTGTGGAGGGTAGCATGATAAATAATGACAGGGAAAAGGCTGAGGTACTAAACCAGTTTTTTTCTTCAGTATACACAAGAGAGGAACCATTGAATGATACTTTGGAACAGAATAGAACATGCCAGTCCATACCACTAACTGGGTTTTGTTTAGAGGATATCAGGAAAAAACTAAAAAATATTAAGGTAAATAAAACTCCAGGCCCAGATGGAATACACCCAAGGGTGTTAAGTGAACTTAGCACTGTTATAGACAAACCTTTACTCTTAATTTTTCAAGACTCATTATCCTCAGGCATGGTACCCCAGGATTGGCGTAAAGCTGATGTGGTGCCACTCTTCAAAAAGGGAAGCAGGGATGATCCAGGAAGCTATAGACCAGTTAGTCTGACATCAATAGTGGGGAAGATATTTGAAGGGATTATAAGGGATTATATTGATGAGCATATTCGTGTAAACAAGATTATGAGTTCTAATCAGCATGGCTTTAGGAGAAATAGATCATGTCAAACTAATCTAATTAGATTCTACGAGGAAGTAAGTAAAAATATAGATAAAGGGGAATCAGTTGATGTGATATACTTAGATTTTGCAAAGGCATTTGATACAGTGCCACATGAGAGATTAATGCACAAAATTAAGGGACTGGGAATAGCTGAAAATGTTAGCTCATGGATAAATAACTGGATAAAAGATAGGGAGCAACGAGTAGCAGTAAATGGATCATACTCAGATTGGACAAAGGTAATCAGTGGCGTCCCCCAGGGATCAGTACTGGGCCCTGTTCTTTTTAATATTTTTATAAATGACTTGGAGCAAGGATTAAATAGCGACATCTCTATTTTTGCAGATGATACTAAGTTAAGTAAGGTCATTAGGTCAGAGCAGGATGAGCTCTCTTTGCAAAGGGATTTGCTAAAATTAGAACTATGGGCAAGTGAATGGAAAATGAGATTTAATACGGAAAAATGTAAGGTTCTACATTTTGGAAGTAAAAATAAGCAGGCTATGTATTTTTTAAATGGGACAAGACTTAGCCAAACACAGGAGGAAAGGGATTTGGGAGTAGTAATAGATAACAAGCTAAAGATGAGTGCACAATGCAGCGCAGCGGCTTCAAAGGCTAATAAGATACTAGCATGTATTAAAAGAGGCATTGATTCAAGGGAGGAAAGCATAATTCTGTCATTATATAAAGCCCTGGTAAGACCTCACCTTGAGTTTGGAGTGCAGTTCTGGGGACCGATTGCTAAAAAAGATATTGCAGAACTAGAAAAAGTTCAGAGAAGGGCCACAAAGCTAATAAGGGGATTGGAGAAATTAACCTATGAGGAGAGGCTAGCCAAACTGGGTCTGTTCTCTTTAGAAAAAAGGCGCTTGAGAGGTGACATGATTACTTTATATAAATATATTCAAGGCCCATATACAGAGATGGCAGAAGCTCTTTTTATTCCAAGAAAATTGGTTCTGACAAGAGGTCATAATTTAAGGTTGGAGGAAAGGAGATTTAATCTCCTGCAACGGAAACGTTTTTTCACTGTAAGAGCAATAAAATTGTGGAACTCATTACCAAAGGAGGTAGTGAATGCCAATACCATAGATACATTTAAAAATAGTCTGGATAAATTTCTGTATATAAACAAAATTCATGGATATGATTGCTAGTTTTAAATGGGTCACATTTTAATGGGGTTATTTAAGCTTAACTGGAGCTTTTTGTAAGTATTTTAGATTTGTATAGGTTGAACTCGATGGACTTCAGTCTTTTTTCAACCTTATCTACTATGTTATGTATGTTACTATGTTACTAGATGGGGATCTCTTGCTAACCATTGTCATTGGGTTTAGGTTTCTGAGCATCTTACTTGATATTCTATGTATATGAAATTTTGAGAATTGCTGCATTTTTAAATTATTTTTATTATTTTTAGCATTAATCTAATAATAATGTGTTTACTTGAATCTATCAGCTATCTGACCACATTTGTTCATACAATATAACCAGCAACTAATTGTATGCTGCCTGTTTGTGTATCCCTCTATTATTCTATTGATGTTTTATTCTCAATACATTATTTAATAAACACTTCTCACATCATATTTGCCTAGACCAGAACACTTTAGTTACTGCAATTCAAGCCCTACAATACAGAATATTCCACAATAAGTCACCATGTATGATTTGGAAAAAAGAGGCAGTCTTTTACAGCAATAAAAAAATAGGACCAGTTAAAAATTAAATTAATTACCAGGTAATTATATTAATAGACCTAATCATTTATCTGGTATGTTGTATTAGTATTATTAATGGGGATTTTTGCAACATAACTTTTTCTACTTTGATAACAAACTTACGGCTAGATTACGAGTTTTGCGGTAAGAGCTGCTCGGTATTAACTTGCAAGTTATTGTCACCGCACTCACTTACCTACAGCGCTGGTATTACAGTTTTACAAAAACCCGCAAGAAATGAGCGTAGAGCAAAATTGAGCTCCATACCGCACTCCAATACCAGCGATGCGGTGAGCTGCGGTGAGCTGCGGTAGGCTGGTTTTACGTGCTTGTGCACGACTTCCCCATAGACATCAATGGGGAGAGCCTGCTGAAAAAAAGCCTAACACCAGCAATAAAAGAGCGAAAAGCTCCGTAACGCAGCCCCATTGATTCCTATGGGGAAAGAAAAGTTATGTTTACACCCTAACATAAACCCCGAGTCTAAACACCCTTAATCTTCTACTCCCAACATCGCTGACACCTACATTATAATTATTAACCCCTAATCTGCCGTCCCCGACATCGCTGCCACCTACATTATACTTATTAACCCTAATCTGCCGCCCCTGACATCGCCGACACCTACATTATACTTATTAACCCCTAATCTGCTGCCCCAACATCGCCAACACCTACATAATGTTATTAATCCCTAATCTCCCGCCCCCAATGTCGCCGCAACCTACCTACACTTATTAACCCCTAGTCTGCCACGCCCAACGTCGCTGCCACTATACTACATTTATTAACCCCTAAACCTAACCCTAAGTCTAACCCTAACCCTAACACCCACTAACTTTAATGTAATTAAAATAAATCTAAATAAAACCTACTATTAATAACTAAATAATTCCTATTTAAAACTAAATACTTACCTGTAAAATAAACCCTAAGCTAGCTACAATATAACTAATAGTTACATTGTAGCTATCTTAGGTTTTATTTTTATTTCACAGCTAAGTTTGTATTTATTTTAACTAGGTAGAATAGTTAGTAAATATTTATTAACTATTTACTAACTACCTAGCTAAAATAAATACAAATTTACCTGTAAAATAAAACCTAAACTGTCTTACACTAAAACCTAACCTTACATTACAATTAAATAAATTACATAAATTAAATACAATTAACTAAATTACAAAACAAAACAAGCACTAAATTACACAAAATTAAAAACGAAATGATCAGATATTTAAACTAATTACACCTAATCTAATAGCAATATCAAAATAAAAAAGGCCCCCCAAAATAAAAAAACCCTAGCCTAAACTAAACTACCAATAGCTCTTAAAAGGGTCTTTTGAGGGGCATTGCCCAAAAGAAATCAGCTCTTTTACCTGTAAAAAAACATACAAACAACCCCCCAATAGTAAAACCCACCACCCACACAACCAACCCCCCAAATAAAATCCTAACTAAAAAACCTAAGCTCCCCATTGTCCTGAAAATGACATTTGGATGGGCATTGCCCTTAAAAGGGCATTTAGCTTTTTTCCGCCCAAACCCTAATCTAAAAATAAAACCCACCCAATAAACCCTTAAAAAAGTCTAACACTAACCCCCGAAGATCCACTTACATCCATCCTCAACAAAGCCGGCAGAAGTCCTCAGCGAAGCGACAGAAGTCTTCATCCAACCGGCAGAAGTCTTCATCCAACCGGGCCGAAGTCTTCATCCAACCTGGCAGAAGTGTTCATCCAGGCGGCATCTTCTATCTTCATCCATCCGGCACGGAGTGGGTCCATCTTCAAGACATCCGGCGCAGAGCATCCTCTTCAATCGACGTCATCTTGAACTATGAATTCTCCTTTAAATGACGTCATCCAAAATGGTGTCCCTTGAATTCCGATTGCCTGATAGAATTCTATCAGCCAATCTGAATTGAATGTGAAAAAATCCTATTGGCTGATGCAATCAGCCAATAGGATTGAGCTTCAATCCTATTGGATGATCCAATCAGCCAATAGGATTGAACTCGCATTCTATTGGCTGTTCCAATCAGCCAATAGAATGTGAGCTCAATCCTATTGACTGATTGCATCAGCCAATAGGATTTTTTCACCTTTAATTCCGATTGATAAATTATAAAAATGTGTGCACTCTATCTAGACTACAAACAAAACAATTTTGGTGCTAGCAGTCACAATGCAATAATAACTAAATAAATAAAAGAGTAGTCACAGCTACAAAGTGCTTGCTGTGAAAAAGAATGACAAGGCAGCACTCAAATTGCATAAATAACAAGTGGTTTATTTGGTAAACCTGCACATGCCAAAAACAATTCCCAAAACCCTTAATTAAACTAAAAAGGAGTGACTAATAAACCCAGGCCTGGTTTGTGCTTTATCTAACACACTGCCGTAAAACTACGGTTAATGCAAATAATTGTTCGAAGTATATGACATATATAAACTATGCACTGTTACAAACAAACAAAAAATGTGTGAAAGATACACTTTTGCAACAATATCCAAAGGAGACACAGATAAACAAATGTCCATTTAACAGAGCACTTAGTGTGAATCACACGCTCTGCAATTGAAATATGTTACAAAGAAGCAGTTCCAGCGTTACTGATTGGAAGGCCAACTGTTATAGATTACTGAGCAAACAGTCTCACCACATTCGCGGTACAGAGTTCCAGTATTCGCTTCAACACTAGCTTGTATAGTTACCACTTGATCACTCCAGACTCTGCATTTTTCTCATGCCGGATCCTGGTAATTCTCCAAGCAAAGCAATGTGTGTTGAAAGCTCCATAACGGTTTCAGTACCTCCTTGTATTATAAACCGGAACTCCTCTTCAAGACTGCTGCATGCTTTTCAGTTGTCAGAACCACATCAAAGTAACACGGTATGCTTTTAATCAGCTGCCAGGGATTTAGTACTCCACTTCAAACAGTTGCCGCTTCACAAAACGTCAGACATGACGCGTTTCGCCCCTCCCCTTAGTGGGCTGACTTTAGGGCCTCATCGGATGCTTACTTGTGGTGAAAACACCCCTTTTATAGCACTATAGCTAATTTAAATATTTGATTGACAGTTTTAGCACCATATTGCAACCTTATATTCGAAGGTAAACAAAAACTTATTATTGCACAAACATCATATTTGTTAAATAGTTACATGTTATGCAACATATACTTGGGTTTTACTTTTTCATTCTGGGATGGCAAAATCGAAACTACACCATTTTTCTACCTTTGCAATTTACTACATCTCAAAACCTTTACTTATCATTAAGGCTAAACAAATGACTATTATATACACAACCAAAGTAATGTATGTAAGAAGAGTCCAACAGGTTCTTTTTCAATTGTCCCCTACTAGGGTTAATTCTACAGAAAGCATGAGAAATCTATTTTTTCATTAAGGCCATTTGGAGCCAGAGTGTTTAATCGATAAATCCATCGAGATTCATTCCTTAATAACATATTATCCACATCACCCCCTCGGCGGTGCTGTTTTATGTGCTGGATGCCAGTTACTTTCATTATGGTAAAATCAGAATTATGATATAATTCAAAGTGTCTGGCCACTGGGCTATCCTGCTCTTTATTCTTAATGTCATCCCTATGCTCTCTGACTCGATCTTTTAGATCACGTTTAGTTTTCCCTATATAGAATAGGGGGCATGAGCAGTGCAAGAGGTAAATGACACCTGTAGTGTTGCAGGTTATCCATTGTTTTATATTATATTGTCTACCTGTTAAAGTTTCAAATTTACATGTTTTTTGTATAAACCTGCAATACACACAATGCCCACAGGGACTACAACCTTGCCATTTGCCTCTTGTGCTTAACCAATTGGTTTTCGGTTCTCTTGTATATTCACTTCTAACAAGCTTATCCTTAAGACTGTCAGCTCTGCGTGCTGTCAACAATGGAAAGTCTCCTACATAGTCTTTGAGTTCAGTATCAATAGTCAGCATGTGCCAATATTTATTCATGATGTCTCTAAGTTTGCCCCAGTGTGCGTTATATTTAGTTATGAGGCGTACTTTGTCACCATTCCTTTTAACTACATTCTGTTTATAGAGCAGTTCATTTCTTGTACTATTCCTAGCCCTTGTCCAGGCCCTTTTTACCTGTCTTTTTGAATATCCCCTTTCAAGGAACCTAGACGACATGTCTTTGGCCTGTGATTCAAACTCCTCTAAGTCGGAACAATTCCTTCTCAACCGAAGGAATTGGCCAACTGGAATGCCAGTTTTTAGGCATTCAGGATGGTGGCTGGTAGCATGTAAAAGGCTATTAGTGGCCGTTGATTTTCGATGGACCCTAGTGGTTAAGTGTCTACCTTCTTTCCTAATTGATAGATCTAAGAAAGTTGCTTCATCTTTACTCATGTCACATGTAAGAAAGATGTTGTACCCATTGTCAGAGTTTAGTATACTCAAGAAATTTTCGAACAACTCTTTACTGCCCCGCCACAGGAGTAGAATATCATCCACATAGCGGAGCCAGAGTGCCACATGTGCCTCCACTAGGGACTCAAAACACGAAAAAACCTTTTACTCTTTTATTTATTTAGTTATTATTGCATTGTGACTGCTAGCACCAAAATTGTTTTGTTTGTAGTCTAGATAGAGTGCACACATTTTTATAATTTATAAATTTTGACATACACAGCTGATTTAATGCTGTTTCAGTTGAGCACCTATCTTTGATTACGAACCGAGTGGAACTTATTTATTGTTTGGTATCCTTCATATTGTCAGGAACTATTTTGTTTTTCGTTCTGGGGTGGTAAAATGGCATTTAAAATTACTGATGAGAGATGGCAGAGTGATGTGAGTGAAGCTTTTAAAGCCACGATTATCATTGATGAGCAAAATATTGATGAAAAAAGTGAGGATGTGTTCACAGCGTTCAAATTATATAAAGCTAAAGCCATTAAAGAATTGAAACTTAAATGGGAGATTGCTAGTCTTGAGAACTATGTTAGAGAAAAACTAATACCAAGAGGTCTAAGGATTAAACTGGACCCTGGTATTAGTTTAAGGGGACCTAATGCTGATAATGAATTTATTGCAAAATGGAATGCAATTCTAACAAAATGCACAATTGAACTGATGGAATTAATGATATCAGAGGATAAAATTAAGTTAGAAGAAAGTAAGATTGAAGTAGAAAAGGCATATCTAGCTGTGAATATTTTTTCTGTAGATCCAGCTTTCGAAAAATTAAACAAAGAGATTCAAAGGAATCTAGATAAATTACAAAATGAAGTGAAATTTAGAAAGAGGAAAAAATTAATGAGAGATCAGGATGATGAAAGGAAAAATAAGATCTACATTTACAGAAATAGTAACAACAGTAGGTTTTCATATGACTCAGGGACTGACAACTCAGATAATGAACAAAATGAAATTGTGGCTGGCTCTTCTTCAGACCTGCTCCCTTTAGGCGGAAAACAAGGAGGGGGGGCAGGAGAAAGAGAGGGAGGTGGACGCTCTTCAAACAAGAGAAGAGGTGGTGGGAGGTACAAGAACAACAGAGGCACACGGATGTTAACCAGGAATCAGAGGGTATGAGCTCTATTCTTGGCTCACATGGATCTGGGGGTGTTGACACCCTCAGGGTTGTGAACTTGTCTTCCGTCCCCCTGTCCCTCACACAAATGTCACTGCTAAGTAAAGGTTTGTCGTTCTGCCCATCGGCACATCTGGACAAATTTGAATTCATAAAAGACCTAAATTTATTTGCCAGGAAACTGGTACTTAAAAAAGTTATGAATAGAAAAATGGGTCCGGATGTGCCTCTGGACAGAAGTGACAAACCTGCTCTGGATGATTTACTGTCACTTTTAGAGGAGCAAAATGAGGATGTTGATATTACTCAACACCCTAAAAAATCCAATTTAAGACCGACTTCCAAATATATGCCCCCACTCTCAACAGCTCCAGAGATTCAAAACTTTGTAAGATGCGTTGAAAGAGAGATTGGGGATTTACAAGGATGTGAAGTCGTTCAGGATAATTTGAGTTTAGATGAGAGAAAGTCTCTCAAAGAATTACTCAGTAGGAAGGGACTCATTTTTAAATCATCCGACAAGGGTGGTAACTTGGTGGTCATGAATGATAATGACTATGTGACAGAAATCCAGAGGCAGTTATCCAATACTACACAGTATGAATTGACAAACAGAATTGCATTTGATACATCTTGTAATGAGCTTTTGTTCATTCTCAATGATGCTTTGAGAGAAGGGCTAATAACAACCAAAGAACATGCATTCATGTTCAAAAAGTTTCCTATTGTGCCAACTTTTTACTGCATTCCCAAGCTGCATAAAAGCATGAGCAAACCGCCGGGACGACCAATTATCTCGGGCATAGGGGGGCCTATGGAAGGAGCGAGTAGATATATAGACTACTTTATGAGACCGTTTCTAAGTTCATTGCCCTCCTATGTCCAAGATACTTCAGATGTCCTTAGGAAATTAGATGGCATTGAGGTTGATGAAGACACATGGTTAGTGACCCTCGATGTCGAGTCGTTATACTCCTCGATCCCCCATAATGTGGGAATCAGAGCAACTAGATATTTTCTAGAACAGAGAGGACATGATTTTCAAAAGCATACTGATTTTGTAATCTCTTTGTTACAACTCATTTTGAATAATAATATATTCCAATTTGATGGAAGATATTATAGACAGCTTCAAGGCACAGCCATGGGTGCCACATGTGCACCCACATATGCCTGTTTACATCTAGGCTTATGGGAGGCACGAGAGGTTTTTTCGTGTTTTGAGTCCCTAGTGGAGGCACATGTGGCACTCTGGCTCCGCTATGTGGATGATATTCTACTCCTGTGGCGGGGCAGTAAAGAGTTGTTCGAAAATTTCTTGAGTATACTAAACTCTGACAATGGGTACAACATCTTTCTTACATGTGACATGAGTAAAGATGAAGCAACTTTCTTAGATCTATCAATTAGGAAAGAAGGTAGACACTTAACCACTAGGGTCCATCGAAAATCAACGGCCACTAATAGCCTTTTACATGCTACCAGCCACCATCCTGAATGCCTAAAAACTGGCATTCCAGTTGGCCAATTCCTTCGGTTGAGAAGGAATTGTTCCGACTTAGAGGAGTTTGAATCACAGGCCAAAGACATGTCGTCTAGGTTCCTTGAAAGGGGATATTCAAAAAGACAGGTAAAAAGGGCCTGGACAAGGGCTAGGAATAGTACAAGAAATGAACTGCTCTATAAACAGAATGTAGTTAAAAGGAATGGTGACAAAGTACGCCTCATAACTAAATATAACGCACACTGGGGCAAACTTAGAGACATCATGAATAAATATTGGCACATGCTGACTATTGATACTGAACTCAAAGACTATGTAGGAGACTTTCCATTGTTGACAGCACGCAGAGCTGACAGTCTTAAGGATAAGCTTGTTAGAAGTGAATATACAAGAGAACCGAAAACCAATTGGTTAAGCACAAGAGGCAAATGGCAAGGTTGTAGTCCCTGTGGGCATTGTGTGTATTGCAGGTTTATACAAAAAACATGTAAATTTGAAACTTTAACAGGTAGACAATATAATATAAAACAATGGATAACCTGCAACACTACAGGTGTCATTTACCTCTTGCACTGCTCATGCCCCCTATTCTATATAGGGAAAACTAAACGTGATCTAAAAGATCGAGTCAGAGAGCATAGGGATGACATTAAGAATAAAGAGCAGGATAGCCCAGTGGCCAGACACTTTGAATTATATCATAATTCTGATTTTACCATAATGAAAGTAACTGGCATCCAGCACATAAAACAGCACCGCCGAGGGGGTGATGTGGATAATATGTTATTAAGGAATGAATCTCGATGGATTTATCGATTAAACACTCTGGCTCCAAATGGCCTTAATGAAAAAATAGATTTCTCATGCTTTCTGTAGAATTAACCCTAGTAGGGGACAATTGAAAAAGAACCTGTTGGACTCTTCTTACATACATTACTTTGGTTGTGTATATAATAGTCATTTGTTTAGCCTTAATGATAAGTAAAGGTTTTGAGATGTAGTAAATTGCAAAGGTAGAAAAATGGTGTAGTTTCGATTTTGCCATCCCAGAATGAAAAAGTAAAACCCAAGTATATGTTGCATAACATGTAACTATTTAACAAATATGATGTTTGTGCAATAATAAGTTTTTGTTTACCTTCGAATATAAGGTTGCAATATGGTGCTAAAACTGTCAATCAAATATTTAAATTAGCTATAGTGCTATAAAAGGGGTGTTTTCACCACAAGTAAGCATCCGATGAGGCCCTAAAGTCAGCCCACTAAGGGGAGGGGCGAAACGCGTCATGTCTGACGTTTTGTGAAGCGGCAACTGTTTGAAGTGGAGTACTAAATCCCTGGCAGCTGATTAAAAGCATACCGTGTTACTTTGATGTGGTTCTGACAACTGAAAAGCATGCAGCAGTCTTGAAGAGGAGTTCCGGTTTATAATACAAGGAGGTACTGAAACCGTTATGGAGCTTTCAACACACATTGCTTTGCTTGGAGAATTACCAGGATCCGGCATGAGAAAAATGCAGAGTCTGGAGTGATCAAGTGGTAACTATACAAGCTAGTGTTGAAGCGAATACTGGAACTCTGTACCGCGAATGTGGTGAGACTGTTTGCTCAGTAATCTATAACAGTTGGCCTTCCAATCAGTAACGCTGGAACTGCTTCTTTGTAACATATTTCAATTGCAGAGCGTGTGATTCACACTAAGTGCTCTGTTAAATGGACATTTGTTTATCTGTGTCTCCTTTGGATATTGTTGCAAAAGTGTATCTTTCACACATTTTTTGTTTGTTTGTAACAGTGCATAGTTTATATATGTCATATACTTCGAACAATTATTTGCATTAACCGTAGTTTTACGGCAGTGTGTTAGATAAAGCACAAACCAGGCCTGGGTTTATTAGTCACTCCTTTTTAGTTTAATTAAGGGTTTTGGGAATTGTTTTTGGCATGTGCAGGTTTACCAAATAAACCACTTGTTATTTATGCAATTTGAGTGCTGCCTTGTCATTCTTTTTCACAGCAAGCACTTTGTAGCTGTGACTACTCTTTTATTTATTTAGTTATTATTGCATTGTGACTGCTAGCACCAAAATTGTTTTGTTTGTAGTCTAGATAGAGTGCACACATTTTTATAATTTATAAATTTTGACATACACAGCTGATTTAATGCTGTTTCAGTTGAGCACCTATCTTTGATTACGAACCGAGTGGAACTTATTTATTGTTTGGTATCCTTCATATTGTCAGGAACTATTTTGTTTTTCGTTCTGGGGTGGTAAAATGGCATTTAAAATTACTGATGAGAGATGGCAGAGTGATGTGAGTGAAGCTTTTAAAGCCACGATTATCATTGATGAGCAAAATATTGATGAAAAAAGTGAGGATGTGTTCACAGCGTTCAAATTATATAAAGCTAAAGCCATTAAAGAATTGAAACTTAAATGGGAGATTGCTAGTCTTGAGAACTATGTTAGAGAAAAACTAATACCAAGAGGTCTAAGGATTAAACTGGACCCTGGTATTAGTTTAAGGGGACCTAATGCTGATAATGAATTTATTGCAAAATGGAATGCAATTCTAACAAAATGCACAATTGAACTGATGGAATTAATGATATCAGAGGATAAAATTAAGTTAGAAGAAAGTAAGATTGAAGTAGAAAAGGCATATCTAGCTGTGAATATTTTTTCTGTAGATCCAGCTTTCGAAAAATTAAACAAAGAGATTCAAAGGAATCTAGATAAATTACAAAATGAAGTGAAATTTAGAAAGAGGAAAAAATTAATGAGAGATCAGGATGATGAAAGGAAAAATAAGATCTACATTTACAGAAATAGTAACAACAGTAGGTTTTCATATGACTCAGGGACTGACAACTCAGATAATGAACAAAATGAAATTGTGGCTGGCTCTTCTTCAGACCTGCTCCCTTTAGGCGGAAAACAAGGAGGGGGGGCAGGAGAAAGAGAGGGAGGTGGACGCTCTTCAAACAAGAGAAGAGGTGGTGGGAGGTACAAGAACAACAGAGGCACACGGATGTTAACCAGGAATCAGAGGGTATGAGCTCTATTCTTGGCTCACATGGATCTGGGGGTGTTGACACCCTCAGGGTTGTGAACTTGTCTTCCGTCCCCCTGTCCCTCACACAAATGTCACTGCTAAGTAAAGGTTTGTCGTTCTGCCCATCGGCACATCTGGACAAATTTGAATTCATAAAAGACCTAAATTTATTTGCCAGGAAACTGGTACTTAAAAAAGTTATGAATAGAAAAATGGGTCCGGATGTGCCTCTGGACAGAAGTGACAAACCTGCTCTGGATGATTTACTGTCACTTTTAGAGGAGCAAAATGAGGATGTTGATATTACTCAACACCCTAAAAAATCCAATTTAAGACCGACTTCCAAATATATGCCCCCACTCTCAACAGCTCCAGAGATTCAAAACTTTGTAAGATGCGTTGAAAGAGAGATTGGGGATTTACAAGGATGTGAAGTCGTTCAGGATAATTTGAGTTTAGATGAGAGAAAGTCTCTCAAAGAATTACTCAGTAGGAAGGGACTCATTTTTAAATCATCCGACAAGGGTGGTAACTTGGTGGTCATGAATGATAATGACTATGTGACAGAAATCCAGAGGCAGTTATCCAATACTACACAGTATGAATTGACAAACAGAATTGCATTTGATACATCTTGTAATGAGCTTTTGTCCATTCTCAATGATGCTTTGAGAGAAGGGCTAATAACAACCAAAGAACATGCATTCATGTTCAAAAAGTTTCCTATTGTGCCAACTTTTTACTGCATTCCCAAGCTGCATAAAAGCATGAGCAAACCGCCGGGACGACCAATTATCTCGGGCATAGGGGGGCCTATGGAAGGAGCGAGTAGATATATAGACTACTTTATGAGACCGTTTCTAAGTTCATTGCCCTCCTATGTCCAAGATACTTCAGATGTCCTTAGGAAATTAGATGGCATTGAGGTTGATGAAGACACATGGTTAGTGACCCTCGATGTCGAGTCGTTATACTCCTCGATCCCCCATAATGTGGGAATCAGAGCAACTAGATATTTTCTAGAACAGAGAGGACATGATTTTCAAAAGCATACTGATTTTGTAATCTCTTTGTTACAACTCATTTTGAATAATAATATATTCCAATTTGATGGAAGATATTATAGACAGCTTCAAGGCACAGCCATGGGTGCCACATGTGCACCCACATATGCCTGTTTACATCTAGGCTTATGGGAGGCACGAGAGGTTTTTTCGTGTTTTGAGTCCCTAGTGGAGGCACATGTGGCACTCTGGCTCCGCTATGTGGATGATATTCTACTCCTGTGGCGGGGCAGTAAAGAGTTGTTCGAAAATTTCTTGAGTATACTAAACTCTGACAATGGGTACAACATCTTTCTTACATGTGACATGAGTAAAGATGAAGCAACTTTCTTAGATCTATCAATTAGGAAAGAAGGTAGACACTTAACCACTAGGGTCCATCGAAAATCAACGGCCACTAATAGCCTTTTACATGCTACCAGCCACCATCCTGAATGCCTAAAAACTGGCATTCCAGTTGGCCAATTCCTTCGGTTGAGAAGGAATTGTTCCGACTTAGAGGAGTTTGAATCACAGGCCAAAGACATGTCGTCTAGGTTCCTTGAAAGGGGATATTCAAAAAGACAGGTAAAAAGGGCCTGGACAAGGGCTAGGAATAGTACAAGAAATGAACTGCTCTATAAACAGAATGTAGTTAAAAGGAATGGTGACAAAGTACGCCTCATAACTAAATATAACGCACACTGGGGCAAACTTAGAGACATCATGAATAAATATTGGCACATGCTGACTATTGATACTGAACTCAAAGACTATGTAGGAGACTTTCCATTGTTGACAGCACGCAGAGCTGACAGTCTTAAGGATAAGCTTGTTAGAAGTGAATATACAAGAGAACCGAAAACCAATTGGTTAAGCACAAGAGGCAAATGGCAAGGTTGTAGTCCCTGTGGGCATTGTGTGTATTGCAGGTTTATACAAAAAACATGTAAATTTGAAACTTTAACAGGTAGACAATATAATATAAAACAATGGATAACCTGCAACACTACAGGTGTCATTTACCTCTTGCACTGCTCATGCCCCCTATTCTATATAGGGAAAACTAAACGTGATCTAAAAGATCGAGTCAGAGAGCATAGGGATGACATTAAGAATAAAGAGCAGGATAGCCCAGTGGCCAGACACTTTGAATTATATCATAATTCTGATTTTACCATAATGAAAGTAACTGGCATCCAGCACATAAAACAGCACCGCCGAGGGGGTGATGTGGATAATATGTTATTAAGGAATGAATCTCGATGGATTTATCGATTAAACACTCTGGCTCCAAATGGCCTTAATGAAAAAATAGATTTCTCATGCTTTCTGTAGAATTAACCCTAGTAGGGGACAATTGAAAAAGAACCTGTTGGACTCTTCTTACATACATTACTTTGGTTGTGTATATAATAGTCATTTGTTTAGCCTTAATGATAAGTAAAGGTTTTGAGATGTAGTAAATTGCAAAGGTAGAAAAATGGTGTAGTTTCGATTTTGCCATCCCAGAATGAAAAAGTAAAACCCAAGTATATGTTGCATAACATGTAACTATTTAACAAATATGATGTTTGTGCAATAATAAGTTTTTGTTTACCTTCGAATATAAGGTTGCAATATGGTGCTAAAACTGTCAATCAAATATTTAAATTAGCTATAGTGCTATAAAAGGGGTGTTTTCACCACAAGTAAGCATCCGATGAGGCCCTAAAGTCAGCCCACTAAGGGGAGGGGCGAAACGCGTCATGTCTGACGTTTTGTGAAGCGGCAACTGTTTGAAGTGGAGTACTAAATCCCTGGCAGCTGATTAAAAGCATACCGTGTTACTTTGATGTGGTTCTGACAACTGAAAAGCATGCAGCAGTCTTGAAGAGGAGTTCCGGTTTATAATACAAGGAGGTACTGAAACCGTTATGGAGCTTTCAACACACATTGCTTTGCTTGGAGAATTACCAGGATCCGGCATGAGAAAAATGCAGAGTCTGGAGTGATCAAGTGGTAACTATACAAGCTAGTGTTGAAGCGAATACTGGAACTCTGTACCGCGAATGTGGTGAGACTGTTTGCTCAGTAATCTATAACAGTTGGCCTTCCAATCAGTAACGCTGGAACTGCTTCTTTGTAACATATTTCAATTGCAGAGCGTGTGATTCACACTAAGTGCTCTGTTAAATGGACATTTGTTTATCTGTGTCTCCTTTGGATATTGTTGCAAAAGTGTATCTTTCACACATTTTTTGTTTGTTTGTAACAGTGCATAGTTTATATATGTCATATACTTCGAACAATTATTTGCATTAACCGTAGTTTTACGGCAGTGTGTTAGATAAAGCACAAACCAGGCCTGGGTTTATTAGTCACTCCTTTTTAGTTTAATTAAGGGTTTTGGGAATTGTTTTTGGCATGTGCAGGTTTACCAAATAAACCACTTGTTATTTATGCAATTTGAGTGCTGCCTTGTCATTCTTTTTCACAGCAAGCACTTTGTAGCTGTGACTACTCTTTTATTTATTTAGTTTAATTCCGATTGGCTGAATTCTATCAGCCAATCAGAATTCAAGGGACGCCATCTTGGATAACGTCATTTAAAGGAGAATTCATTGTTCAAGAAGACGTCGATTGAAGAGGATGCTCCGCGCCAGATGTCTTGAAGATGGACCCGCTCCACGCCGGATGGATGAAGATAGAAGATGCCGTCTCGATGAAGACTTCTGCCCGGTTGGATGAAGACTTCTGCCCGGTTGGATGAAGATTTCTGCCGCTCTTAGGATTTTTAGTTAGGATTTTATTTGGGGGGTTGGTTGTGTTTGTTTGTTTTTGTAATTTAGTTAATTGTATTTAATTTATGTAATTTATTTTTTTTAGTTTTTATAAATTGTAGTGTAAGGTTAGGTGTTAGTGTAAGACAGGTTAGGTTTTATTTTACAGGTAAATTTGTATTTATTTTAGCTAGGTAGTTAGTAAATAGTTAATAACTATTTAGCAACTATTCTACCTAGTTAAAATAAATACAAACTTGCCTGTGAAATAAAAATAAAACCTAAGCTAGATACAATGTAACTATTAGTTATATTGTAGCTAGCTTAGGGTTTATTTTACAGGTAAGTATTTAGTTTTAAATAGGAATTATTTAGTTATTAATAGTATTATTATTTAGTTATTAATAATTAATTTAGTTATTAAATCGGTTTTATTTAGATTAATTTTAATTACATTAAAGTTAGTGGGTGTTATGGTTAGGTTTAGGGGTTAATAAATTTAGTATAGTGGTGGCGACGTTGGGGGCGGCAGATTAGGGGTTAATAAATGTAGGTAGGTGGTGGCGATGTTAGGGGCGGCAGATTAGGGGTTAATAATATTTAACTAGTGTTTGCGATGCAGGAGTACGGTGGTTTAGGGATTAATATGTTTATTATAGTGGTGGTGATGTCCGGAGCGGCAGATTAGGGGTTAATAATTTTATTTTATTAGGTGGCACAAAACAAGTTGCTATTCCCAATGTGTCTTACTGAAAGGATCTTGAAAAAGGCTGTCCAGCCGAAACATGTTGATACCAGAGCACACCTGCACAGGATTTGAGAAGACAAAGTGAATACCAGCTATACCCAGTTGAAATATTCAAGTTCCCACTGAGCGGCATATATTTAACCGCAAAGATCACATTGATAACTAGAAATCCTTTTTCTACTTATCCTACAAACTTTCTACTTATCCCAACAACCACATTTCAGCACCCAGATCGGTCACTGACCGACATCTAAGAAACCTGGGAACAACAGACCGGAAAGGCACGCAAAAATTCCACATCAGGAGGTTATCCAACAACCATATATTGCAAAAAAAGAAAAGTTAGATCACACTGCGCTGGGAGAATGGATACACTTATAAGCCAATGGGTTAAATGGAGATTCCTCTAACTCCAAAAACAAGTAACTGACACAAACACAGTGGTGTTCAAAGAACAACACTATTTAGCCCTTGGCGCTGCCGAAACAGCCAAAATAAGTGAAAACCAAAAAGTAAGTCACTTTATATTCCAAAGACCAAAAGGATACGTAATTCTATAGTAAAGAAGATACGTAATTCTATAGTAAAGAAGATACGTAATTCTATAGTAAAAAAGACTTACCGGGAGAAATGAGTCATAAAATGGATACAAATTTATTAAACATCACAGACAATTCATAAAATAATCTATCTTATCCCCTAATGCACTGATCAGGCATAAAAATAAGTGTAGCAACAGTAAAATAAATGTCCCTATACAATAAAATCTAAACAGAACAATGCAAAAAATAAAATAAAATAAAATCAGAAATGCATTTAAAACTAATGGATCGCTGGGATGAGAGGTCAAAGTGGTGATCCCAGGGAGGTAATCAGATTTGGAAACCACGTCAGCTGGAGGTAAGAACCATCTGGATCTGCAATGAGATCGAGACCCGGATCAAAAGACAAGAAAAGAGCCACAAAATTATGGTGTTCACTTTTACTTACACCATAATGGTATTCTGTACACTCCGGCTCTTTTTCTTTTCTCCTGGAGTTTCAGCAGATAGTTGCCGCAATATCCCCTCTTTTAAGCAGCACTTTTCAGTGAGTCAATCCGGACCGCTCAAAGAAAATCTTGCAATCTCGGCCAAAAGGAAGTTTTCGTTAGGAACTCCTGGTTCACAAGCGTAAGTGGGAGGAGCAACGCGTTTCAGCCCGTTCTGGGCCTTTGTCAAGCTCCTGATGATCGGAGTATCCAGTCTTTTAAACCATCTAGGATACCTTTGATTGGCTGTAACTCAAAGTGAAACAGTCACTATATTAGCATAATCGTCTGATGCAAGCATGGAACAACTCCGTAGCCTTCAGACATACATACAAAGAGATTTTTCTGTTATTAACATATAGACAGTGTATTCGTTATACACTAACCAGTTAACAAGTGTATCATTACAAAAAATGTAACAAGTGCTAACTTTATATACTTGATACAATGTAATTTAGTCAGATGTTTGAAACAATTTCTTAACCTCAAATATATTGCCGGTTTATATTTTGTTTCTTAAAGGGACAGTACCCACAGCTAAATGTGCACAAACATCGGATTTTGTATCTGATATAAAAATATTTTCAACATATTTGATTTCAATAAATAAAAGAATGAATAATATAACGATCAAACAATAAAGTAAAATTAAAATAAAAATAAAGATAAAAAAAATAAATAAAAAAAATAAATAAAATTAAAAATAAAAATAAAAAATAAAAATAATAATAAAAAATAATAATAAAAATAAAAATAAAAAATTGGAGATAAATATAAAGAAAATATATAATAAATAACAGTAAAAATAATTAATCTTTTTGTAACCATGTATGACTCATTTCTCCAATGGGACAAAATCTGAAGATATATAACCTACAAAAAATATAGAAAGTTAATAAAGACTATGCATATATTATTGTATATTCTATACATTATTCCTTATAGTAGACATATAGCCTCAGAGGTGTGAATTCTTATATATTACCCTACAGTTGTCCGATTAACATCATTATGAAGTTGGGCCATATAAAATTTAGTTAGTCTCTAAGGAAACACCCTATGTCAAAATCTAGATTTAAACCATTTGGTTTCAATGTTTTTAAATCGAAAATCCATTTTGTCTCCCTTTTTAACAAATCAGATTGTATATTCCCCCCTCTCCAATTTTTTCTTATTTTATCTATACCTATATAGGAGAAGCATTTTAAATCCCCATTATTACATGCAGCAAAATGTTTGGGGATGGGTAATTACTTATTCCTCTCTAGGTCGTATTTCTCTATGGACCATATGTGCTCTCGAATACGGTGTCGTAGGGGTCTTTCCGATTCCCCCACGTACTGCTTTCCACAAGAACATTGTATGAGATAAATCACAAATTTATCCGCACATCTTATGGTTTCATTTATTTTGAAAGATTTCCCTGATATATTTGATTTAAATTCTTTCTCCTTTTTGGAGTGTTTACATGACTTACAAGTCGGACAAGGGAAAAAACATTTCAATCTTTTTCCTTCTAGATTCAATTGGGTGTCTCTACTCTTACTTTTCTTCTCAGTTGGTGCCAACATAGTTTTTAAATTTTTAGCTTTTTTATAAATGATTTGTGGTCTTTTTGGGAGTAGTGGTCCTATTAATTCGTCATTTTTTAGAATTCCCCAATGTTTATTTAATATCTTCTCTAGGAGGAACTTATTGTTACTATAATTTGTGATAAATGGGATAAACATATTGTCCTTCTCTAGATTCTTACTTTTCTTATTTACATTTTTATTTACTAAATCATTCCTATTTACACATCTTACCCCCTGTCTAATGCCTTCTATTTTTTCATCATCATAGCCTCTTTCTAGGAATTTATGTTTGAGCTTCCCTGACTGATCATCATAATCCTCTAGTATGGTACAGTTCTTCTTTATACGTAAAAATTGTCCCTTCGGGATGTTATCTACCCATCTTGGATGGTGGCAGCTCGTATAATGCACATAGCTATTTTCATCCACACTTTTAAAGTGCGTTTTTGAGTGTAATTTATTATTAATAGGAAATAATTCAAGATCTAGGAAGTTCACACTTAGTCGACTCTTTTCATAAGTGAAATGCAGATTTAATTCATTGTTGTTCATATTCCTAACAAAATCATCAAATTTATCCTCCTCCCCTCTCCAAATAATAAGGATATCGTCTATATATCATTTGTAGGACATCAGGTTTGCTCCAAACTCATTGTTAGTGAGAAAACAGTGTTCCCAAAAACCCATAAATAAGTTTGCATAACACTGAGCAAACCTGGTGCCCATTGCCGTTCCTCTTTCCTGGTTATAGAATTGTGATTCATAACTGAAAAAATTGTGGGTCAAAATAAATTTTATAGAATCCATAAGGAATCCCTTTTGTTCCTCTTTTAGATTCTCGTCTATATCTAAAAAATGTTTAACCGCTCGTAGACCATCTTGATGGTTAATACAAGTATACAAAGATGTTACATCGCACGTGGCAAGGAGAAAATCCTCCTGCCACGTGACGGTCTCTACCAATGATAGAACATCTGTGGAATCCTTTAAATACGAGGGTAGTGATTTTACATATTTCTGCAAAAAGATATCTAAGTATTCCGATAAATTGGCTGTAACGGAGCCGATTCCCGAAACAATCGGCCTACCAGGTGGATAGATTAGTGTTTTATGAATCTTTGGCAGGCAATATAGTAAAGGAATTTTTGGAAATTTTGGTAACAAATATCCCCTCTCTTTATCATTAAGTATTCCTTTGTCATGAGCGGCATTTATTAGCTTTGTTAATTCCTCATTATACTTTCTTGTAGGGTCACTTAATAGTTTTTTGTAAGTGACACTATCAGTAACAATATTCTCACACATTAAATGATAATCCTTTTTGTCTAAGACGACAATTCCCCCGCCCTTATCGGCGGGTTTTATGATTATATCCTCCTCTTCTAACTCCTTAATTGTCATTAATTGTTTTTTGCTCAAATTGCTAAATGATTTTTTTAGATTATTATCCGTCAGATTTTCAATATCCCTCAAAACTAATTTCTCGAAGGTTTCTATTATAGGTCCTTTATCCTGTTTAGGATAAAAAGTAGACTTATTTCTAAGATCTGTATGTACATAATTGCTACTATTAGTTAGAGTGTCCCCTGCTCTTTTTTCTACCTCAGTCTTTTGAAACCATCTTTTTACAGTCAACTTTCTGACAAACTTATGTGCATCAATATAGGTGCCAAATCTATTCATCTTGCAGCTTGGTGCAAATGACAAACCCTTTCCCAGAATTTCTAGATGTTCACTTTTTAATACCTTTTTACTTAAATTAAAAATACCTAGATTTTTACTTGGTTCCTTTAATATCGAATCTTTTTTGGTTCTCCTATGTCCTCCCCTTTTTCCTCTCTGTCTGATGCCCTTCTTTTTCGTAGGTCCCTTTGCGGTAATGGACTTGCATATATATCTTGGCCTTGTCCTAAAAAAGGGTGAGAGGCAGGGAAAGAAGAGGAGGAAGATGCATGTTCATTTGATAGATTAGTTACTCTTGCGTCTTGTAATGGTGCAAATCTATTTGACATTCTCCAATTTTCATTATTCTCCCTCTGTGAGCTATCTTGTGTTCTAGTATTATAATTAGGTCTAGGATTCCCATTTCCAGTCCCAGATTTTTCATTACCATAGTTATATGATCTATTAGTCCCTGAATATGTTTGATTGTTGTGATATGATTGTTCTCCATATCCATACCCCCTAAATCTTGGACTCTGTCTATTTTCAATAAATCTTGGATTTTGTCTATTATCATTCAGTGCATTAGGGGATAAGATAGATTATTTTATGAATTGTCTGTGATGTTTAATAAATTTGTATCCATTTTATGACTCATTTCTCCCGGTAAGTCTTTTTACTATAGAATTACGTATCTTCTTTATTATAGAATTACGTATCCTTTTGGTCTTTGGAATATAAAGTGACTTACTTTTTGGTTTTCACTTATTTTGGCTGTTTCGGCAGCGCCAAGGGCTAAATAGTGTTGTTCTTTGAACACCACTGTGTTTGTGTCAGTTACTTGTTTTTGGAGTTAGAGGAATCTCCATTTAACCCATTGGCTTATAAGTGTATCCATTCTCCCAGCGCAGTGTGATCTAACTTTTCTTTTTTTGCAATATCTGGTTTCCTCTTTTTGATCATACAGCAGCAGGGAATATGACTGAATCCAATGTCTTCAAATATAGAGATGAAGTATATAAAGGTATTTATAACATTTTTCAAACCGATATTATTGTGACCCCAGAAAATGTAGACACATTATGTAAATTAATGAAAAACCTAGAAGACAAACTGTTGTTAGAAATGAAACATAGGACAGAATTTATTTTCATTGAAAAATATTTAGAGAATAATAGGGTCCCACGGGGTTTACGGATTAAAAAGGAATGTTCTTTTAAGGTTGATGATATAGATTTCAAAAAGAGATGGAATGATATATTAGAACAGGCCTCTTTTAACCTGTTGCGACTAATTAAAGATTATAGGAGTGAGATTTTGAAAAAACTAGAGATAGAGATAAAGGAATTGGAAATTCAATTAAAAGATTTTGAAGAGAATACGGAGTACATTAAAAGGGAAAAGGAGATTAAAAAACTTCTAGTAAGTACGAAGGAAGATATCCTAAAAGTAAAAATAAAAAAGTTTGAAAGGGACCGTGAGGACTATCTGTCCCATATAAACCAACCAGATTGGGATAAATATATCTTGCACACATGGAGACATACAAAAATAACTGAAAAAGAGACTGTTAAAATGGATAGTACAAAAATGGCAAAGGCCAATAATGGTAGACAAAATTACTACCATTCCAATCAAACAAACCAACAGGAATACAAACAACCCTTTTTGAGAGATAGAGAATATGGAAATTATAATGCTACTCATTTTCAACGTAGGCCACAAGGCTTTGGTAACAATTCAGGCTATAATCCCAATAAGAATAATAGTAATGGTAATATGTACATGAATGATAATAGACAAAATCCAAGATTTATTGAAAATAGACAGAGTCCAAGATTTAGGGGGTATGGATATGGAGAACAATCATATCACAACAAGCAAACATATTCAGGGACTAATAGATCATATAACTATGGTAATGAAAAATCTTGGACTGGAAATGGGAATCCTAGACCTAATTATAATACTAGAACACAAGATAGCTCACAGAGGGAGAATAAGGAAAATTGGAGAATGTCAAATAGATTTGCACCATTACAAGACGCAAGAGTAACTAATCTATCAAATGAACATGCATCTTCCTCCTCTTCTTTCCATGCCTCTCGCCCTTTTTTAGGACAAGGCCAAGATATATATGCAAGTCCATTACCGCAAAGGGACCTACGAAAAAGAAGGACATCAGACAGAGAGGAAAAAGGGGAGGACGTAGGAGAACCAAAAAAGATTCGATATTAAAGGAACCAAGTAAAAATCTAGGTATTTTTAATTTAAGTAAAAAGGTATTAAAAACTGAACATCTAGAAATTCAGGGAAAGGGTTTGTCATTTGCACCAAGCTGCAAGATTAATAGATTTGGCACCTATATTGATGCACATAAGTTCGTCAGAAAGTTGACTGTAAAAAGATGGTTTCAAAAGACTGAGGTAGAAAAAAGAGCAGGGGACACTCTAACTAATAGTAGCAATTATGTACATACAGATCTTAGAAATAAGTCTACTTTTTATCCTAAACAGGATAAAGGACCTATAATAGAAACCTTCGAGAAATTAGTTTTGAGGGATATTGAAAATCTGACGGATAATAATCTAAAAAAATCATTTAGCAATTTGAGCAAAAAACAATTAATGACAATTAAGGAGTTAGAAGAGGAGGATATAATCATAAAACCCGCCAATAAGGGCGGGGGAATTGTCGTCTTAGACAAAAAGGATTATCATTTAATGTGTGAGAATATTGTTACTGATAGTGTCACTTACAAAAAACTATTAAGTGACCCTACAAGAAAGTATAATGAGGAATTAACAAAGCTAATAAATGCAGCTCATGACAAAGGAATACTTAATGATAAAGAGAGGGGATATTTGTTACCAAAATTTCCAAAAATTCCTTTACTATATTGCCTGCCAAAGATTCATAAAACACTAATCAATCCACCTGGTAGGCCGATTGTTTCAGGAATCGGCTCCCTTACAGCCAATTTATCAGAATACTTAGATATCTTTTTGCAGAAATATGTAAAATCACTACCCTCATATTTAAAGGATTCCACAGATGTTCTATCATTGGTAGAGACCGTCACGTGGCAGGAGGATTTTCTCCTTGCCACGTGCGATGTAACATCTTTGTATACTTGTATTAACCATCAAGATGGTCTACGAGCGGTTAAACATTTTTTAGATATAGACGAGAATCTAAAGGAGGAACAAAAGGGATTCCTTATGGATTCTATAAAATTTATTTTGACCCACAATTTTTTCAGTTATGAATCACAATTCTATAACCAGGAAAGAGGAACGGCAATGGGCACCAGGTTTGCTCCAAGTTATGCAAACTTATTTATGGGTTTTTGGGAACACTGTTTTCTCACTAACAATGAGTTTGGAGCAAACCTGGTGTCCTACAAACGATATATAGACGATATCCTTATTATTTGGAGAGGGGAGGAGGATAAATTTGATGATTTTGTTAGGAATATGAACAACAATGAATTAAATCTGCATTTCACTTATGAAAAGAGTCGACTAAGTGTGAACTTCCTAGATCTTGAATTATTTCCTATTAATAATAAATTACACTCAAAAACGCACTTTAAAAGTGTGGATGCAAATAGCTATGTGCATTATACGAGCTGCCACCATCCAAGATGGGTAGATAACATCCCGAAGGGACAATTTTTACGTATAAAGAAGAACTGTACCATACTAGAGGATTATGATGATCAGTCAGGGAAGCTCAAACATAAATTCCTAGAAAGAGGCTATGATGATGAAAAAATAGAAGGCATTAGACAGGGGGTAAGATGTGTAAATAGGAATGATTTAGTAAATAAAAATGTAAATAAGAAAAGTAAGAATCTAGAGAAGGACAATATGTTTATCCCATTTATCACAAATTATAGTAACAATAAGTTCCTCCTAGAGAAGATATTAAATAAACATTGGGGAATTCTAAAAAATGACGAATTAATAGGACCACTACTCCCAAAAAGACCACAAATCATTTATAAAAAAAAGCTAAAAATTTAAAATCTATGTTGGCACCAACTGAGAAGAAAAGTAAGAGTAGAGACACCCAATTGAATCTAGAAGGAAAAAGATTGAAAGGTTTTTTCCCTTGTCCGACTTGTAAGTCATGTAAACACTCCAAAAAGGAGAAAGAATTTAAATCAAATATATCAGGGAAATCTTTCAAAATAAATGAAACCATAAGATGTGCAGATAAATTTGTGATTTATCTCATACAATGTTCTTGTGGAAAGCAGTACGTGGGGGAATCGGAAAGACCCCTACGAGACCGTATTCGAGAGCACATATGGTCCATAGAGAAATATGACCTAGAGAGGAATAAGGAATTACCCATCCCCAAACATTTTGCTGCATGTAATAATGGGGATTTAAAATGCTTCTCCTATATAGGTATAGATAAAATAAGAAAAAATTGGAGAGGGGGGAATATACAATCTGATTTGTGAAAAAGGGAGACAAAATGGATTTTCGATTTAAAAACATTGAAACCAAATGGTTTAAATCTAGATTTTGACATAGGGTTTCCTTAGAGACTAACTAAATTTTATATGGCCCAACTTCATAATGATGTTAATCGGACAACTGTAGGGTAATATATAAGAATTCACACCTCTGAGGCTATATGTCTACTTTAAGGAATAATGTATAGAATATACAATAATATATGCATAGTCTTTATTAACTTTCTATATTTTTTGTAGGTTATATATCTTCAGATTTTGTCCCATTGGAGAAATGAGTCATACATGGTTACAAAAAGATTAATTATTTTTACTGTTATTTATTATATATTTTCTTTATATTTATCTCCAATTTTTTATTTTTATTTTTAATTTTATTTTTATTTTTATTATTATTTTTTATTATTATTTTTATTTTTTATTTTTTATTTTTATTTTTATTTTGTATTTTATTTTTATTTTTATCTTTATTTTTATTTTTATCTTTATTTTTATTTTTATTTTACTTTATTGTTTGATCGTTATATTATTCATTCTTTTATTTATTGAAATCAAATATGTTGAAAATATTTTTATATCAGATACAAAATCCGATGTTTGTGCACATTTAGCTGTGGGTACTGTCCCTTTAAGAAACAAAATATAAACCGGCAATATATTTGAGGTTAAGAAATTGTTTCAAACATCTGACTAAATTACATTGTATCAAGTATATAAAGTTAGCACTTGTTACATTTTTTGTAATGATACACTTGTTAACTGGTTAGTATATAACGAATACACTGTCTATATGTTAATAACAGAAAAATCTCTTTGTATGTATGTCTGAAGGCTACGGAGTTGTTCCATGCTTGCATCAGACGATTATGCTAATATAGTGACTGTTTCACTTTGAGTTACAGCCAATCAAAGGTATCCTAGATGGTTTAAAAGACCGGATACTCCGATCATCAGGAGCTTGACAAAGGCCCAGAACGGGCTGAAACGCGTTGCTCCTCCCACTTACGCTTGTGAACCAGGTGTTCCTAATGAAAACTTCCTTTTGGCCGAGATTGCAAGATTTTCTTTGAGCGGTCCGGATTGACTCACTGAAAAGTGCTGCTTAAAAGAGGGGATATTGCGGCAACTATCTGCTGAAACTCCAGGAGAAAAGAAAAAGAGCCGGAGCGTACAGAATACCATTATGGTGTAAGTAAAAGTGAACACCATAATTTTGTGGCTCTTTTCTTGTCTTTTGATCCGGGTCTCGATCTCATTGCAGCTCCAGACGGTTCTTACCTCCAGCTGACGTGGTTTCCAAATCTGATTACCTCCCTGGGATCACCACTTTGACCTCTCATCCCAGCGATCCATTAGTTTTAAATGCATTTCTGATTTTATTTTATTTTTTGCATTGTTCTGTTTAGATTTTATTGTATAGGGACATTTATTTTACTGTTGCTACACTTATTTTTATGCCTGATCAGTGCATTAGGGGATAAGATAGATTATTTTATGAATTGTCTGTGATGTTTAATAAATTTGTATCCATTTTATGACTCATTTCTCCCGGTAAGTCTTTTTTACTATAGAATTACGTATCTTCTTTACTATAGAATTACGTATCCTTTTGGTCTTTGGAATATAAAGTGACTTACTTTTTGGTTTTCACTTATTTTGGCTGTTTCGGCGGCGCCAAGGGCTAAATAGTGTTGTTCTTTGAACACCACTGTGTTTGTATCCAACAACCATACCATCGTGATCGGTCACTGACCGACAGACAAGCCACAGAATAGAAAAACCGGAGATACTTAAAAAACATCAGCAAACGGTTAGCACTTAACCGCAACGAAGATCCCACCAAGAAACCCTTAAGAGCGCGATCGGTCACTGACCTACAAAGGATAAGGTAACTGAGCGGCCACGACAACTACCCAAACACTTATATAAAAGTGAATTTTCTCGCAGCAAACAGATAAGCCCACCTAATAAGAGGAAATCAAAGCGGCATTTATTTAACCGCCAGCAGCTCATATAGAACTGCCACCAGCTTGATCTTGAAACTTAATCAAAACACTGGCATAGCGGCGTTTATTTAACCGCAATTATCTCACAAAAGTGATATCAAACAGATACACTTCAAGGTACTAATTTGTATACTTATATTATAGTGTGATAAAAATCGCACCAACATACCTCTACATTTGATATATACAGGGAGTGCAGAATTATTAGGCAAATGAGTATTTTGACCGCATCATCCTCTTTATGCATGTTGTCTTACTCCAAGCTGTATAGGCTCGAAAGCCTACTACCAATTAAGCATATTAGGTGATGTGCATCTCTGTAATGAGAAGGGGTGTGGTCTAATGACATCAACACCCTATATCAGGTGTGCATAATTATTAGGCAACTTCCTTTCCTTTGGCAAAATGGGTCAAAAGAAGGACTTGACAGGCTCAGAAAAGTCAAAAATAGTGAGATATCTTGCAGAGGGATGCAGCACTCTTAAAATTGCAAAGCTTCTGAAGCGTGATCATCGAACAATCAAACGTTTCATTCAAAATAGTCAACAGGGTCGCAAGAAGCGTGTGGAAAAACCAAGGCGCAAAATAACTGCCCATGAACTGAGAAAAGTCAAGCGTGCAGCTGCCAAGATGCCACTTGCCACCAGTTTGGCCATATTTCAGAGCTGCAACATCACTGGAGTGCCCAAAAGCACAAGGTGTGCAATACTCAGAGACATGGCCAAGGAAAGAAAGGCTGAAAGACGACCACCACTGAACAAGACACACAAGCTGAAATGTCAAGACTGGGCCAAGAAATATCTCAAGACTGATTTTTCTAAGGTTTTATGGACTGATGAAATGAGAGTGAGTCTTGATGGGCCAGATGGATGGGCCCGTGGCTGGATTGGTAAAGGGCAGAGAGCTCCAGTCCGACTCAGATGCCAGCAAGGTGGAGGTGGAGTACTGGTTTGGGCTGGTATCATCAAAGATGAGCTTGTGGGGCCTTTTCGGGTTGAGGATGGAGTCAAGCTCAACTCCCAGTCCTACTGCCAGTTTCTGGAAGACACCTTCTTCAAGCAGTGGTACAGGAAGAAGTCTGCATCCTTCAAGAAAAACATGATTTTCATGCAGGACAATGCTCCATCACACGCGTCCAAGTACTCCACAGCGTGGCTGGCAAGAAAGGGTATAAAAGAAGAAAATCTAATGACATGGCCTCCTTGTTCACCTGATCTGAACCCCATTGAGAACCTGTGGTCCATCATCAAATGTGAGATTTACAAGGAGGGAAAACAGTACACCTCTCTGAACAGTGTCTGGGAGGCTGTGGTTGCTGCTGCACGCAATGCTGATGGTGAACAGATCAAAACACTGACAGAATCCATGGATGGCAGGCTTTTGAGTGTCCTTGCAAAGAAAGGTGGCTATATTGGTCACTGATTTGTTTTTGTTTTGTTTTTGAATGTCAGAAATGTATATTTGTGAATGTTGAGATGTTATATTGGTTTCACTGGTATAAATAAATAATTGAAATGGGTATATATTTGTTTTTTGTTAAGTTGCCTAATAATTATGCACAGTAATAGTCACCTGCACACACAGATATCCCCCTAAAATAGCTATAACTAAAAACAAACTAAAAACTACTTCCAAAACTATTCAGCTTTGATATTAATGAGTTTTTTGGGTTCATTGAGAACATGGTTGTTGTTCAATAATAAAATTAATCCTCAAAAATACAACTTGCCTAATAGTTCTGCACTCCCTGTAGTTGCCTAAGATAAGATCTCACTTGCATAGCTGAACTTGAAACAAAGTATCCTATATGAACTATACAGCAACTATTGTTTTATCCACTATAAAATTGTATCTACAAACATTCTGTTAGAAATTACAACTTGTGATAAACCCAAAACTGTATAAATTATAAGATTTCAACGTTATTATTTTAATTTAATTTATTTTTTATATATTATGTACATTTTTATACATAGAGACACCGGTGTCATTTTTTAAACTTTGAAGGAATTGTAACAATTTTTGTTTAACTGTACTTTTAGCATCACTACTATTGGGTAAATTTACCATAATCAAATAAAGGATCATATTTATTTCTTAAATAGTTTCGACATCCATCTTTTTCCAAAAGAGAATATAAAATTAGGACTCATCAAAACATTAACATATATTGAGCCCACATATTATCACACATATTTACAGTAAGACACATTGGGAATAGCAACTTGTTTTGCGCCACCTACTACAACTAACTATTACTCTTTAAACTTTGGGATAAAGTTTACTTCAGGTGTGCTAGATTCCCCACCAGCTAGACAGTCTAAACCTACCAAACAATTTTATTTTATTGTTTGCGATGCAGGAGGGCCTCGGTTTAGAGGTTAACAGGTAGTTAATGGGTGTTAGTTTACTTCTTAGTACTTTAGTTATGCGTTTTACGTTACAGCTTTGTAGCATAAAACCAATAACTACTGACTTTCAGTTAACGTTATGGATCTTGAAGTTTTAGGGTGTACCGCTCACTTTTTGGCCTCCCAGGCAAACTCGTAATACCGGCGCAAAGGAAGTCCCATTGAAAAAAGGACTTTTTGAAAGCTGCGGTAGTTACGTTGCGTTACGGCCAAAAAAGTGTGCGGTGCCACTAAACCTGCAAGACTCGTGATACCAGCGGTAGTGAAAAGGAGCCTTAACGCTGCTTTTTCACTCATACCGCAAAACTCGTAATCTAGCCGTTATTTTGGGGATTTTTTTAATACACTAAACTTAAAACTGAACATATTTACCTAAATTATAGGATATTTTCTTTTATTATGCTATTTGTATCCAGTATTATTCTTTTAGTCTCTCCACGTGGAACTCACCATATAAATTTTAATGAAGAGAATATAATGATTCCTTACTAAAATGTGAGACAAATGGATACATATTTCCATGGTCCTGGTATGAATACAAATACTTAGCTGCTTAATGAAAGTCAGCCAACAGCTGTTTAAGATAGGCCCTTAGGTGTGTGTCAAGACACCTGTTCACTGTGTTAATGCTACGAGCAAGATCTTTGACATTCTTCATACATACATAGACCTCATACATCTGTGTGACCTGTCTTTTTATATGTCTTTTTGTGCTTCTGACCTTGATCTGTCTATATGACCCAGTACTTTCTCTGCTCCTTTGATTTGTCATCTCCAAATTTTCTATCTTTCCTTCCATGCCTGTATCTACTCTAGATAACATGTGCTATCTCAAGACCTTCTTAGTAGTGGATTGAGTACAAAGATGTGCTCACTGCATAATTGGAATCCAGTCTTACATCAAGTGACTACTTCCATACACTGTGCCAAAGTATAGCAATCATAACGTGTAAAATAATCCTGTTAATTATTTTATCATTGTATTATTTCCAACTGCTCTAAAGATTTGCAAACAAGAAAATTAAGATCATTTATAGGGAGTCATATGGTTTGTGTAACCAAAGTAAATTATGTTAAGATCTGGGACATAATTGCATTACATTTTTCCTATTTCTGTGTTGCAGATGGGGGTAATTAAAAAATTTTTTTATCTCTAGAGCTGTTTGCTACCGAAAAGGTTAAGAAATAATGATCTATAACCCCAAATATAACACATGCATTGTGTACAGTTTAACAGTTTAAGCTAAGATGACTCATTCGACAGTTGAGCCAAGACGTATTTCTAATGCACCCAACATTCAAGACTTGACTTTATTTGTCAACAGAAAATCTGAAAGATAAAGAAGAGCGGTTATTCACTGAAAAGTGAGAAGAGTTCTTGCAGAAACTTGGCTTCTTCATAATTAAATCAAAACAACATCTGCCGAGATACTGTCAAAAACACTGTTTTTTTTTCTATATGTTGCATTTCCCAAGTTTCCGAAATAATGTTTTTCTACTAAACAAAATTGCTAGAATCGTGATTGGCAAGAACATGTTGTCTCATATAATTAATTTACCCAGCAAAAAACTTAATCTATCATGTCATCAATTTTCTGTGCACATTCTTTTATAACTAGTATTATTATTGTTAATAATACTGTTAATGTATAAAGCGCCAACATTTTACGCAGCGCTATACAAAGGTACATTACAATCATAAGGGTACAGTAAAATAAAAACTTACTATTTCGAGTCATAGGATTATTACAAATGTTTTCTTAAACTTGTTTACAAAAGAAAATTCTGATAGAAATAAAGAAAATAACTTTATTTTCAAAATGAATCATTGTCCTAAATGGATTGAACAATGTAGCACTTTTAATACAATTTTTGATAACACTAATATTTGATTTGATTTGATTTAGGAACAATAAAATTCCAGTGGACAAACATTTTTGATCATTGGTTATAAGTGATCTGACACTGTAATGCTCGTGGAATACTTCTCTATCAGACCAAACTCGGCCAGTAGTCTTGTTATCCCGGTGTAGAGCCGGAATAATAGGGAATATCCCAGAGCAGAAAATGTTAGTAAGATGAGGAGGGCGACACTCACCACAGGCAGGACAGTCCCCAGCAGCAACGGCAGAGCAGTCAAAGGGCACACCACTAAATTGGTCAGGCAGGCAGGGTTCGGCAACAAAGAGGCAATCCAGAACAACAGGGGTTAATAAGCAGAGTAGTCAAACAGGCAGGGATCAGCAGCAGTATACCAGTCCAACAATTTAGGGGTTAAACAGACAGAGAAGTCAGACAGGCAGGGTTCAAACACATTAAGGCAGTACTGAAGTAACGATCTATCACATCCAGGAGCACACAAAGTAACACCTATACTTGGGCAGTGATAGATCATTATAGAGGGACCTACATAGGCACAGGATTAGCGCCACAGGAATCCGGAACCGGCATCTGAGAGAGAGGAGCGTGCGGCGATGACATCGGTGCTGCACGCATCAGGACCCGACACAGCCCCTGGCAACGAGCAGAGAAGGAGAAGCCGCGCCCCTAGCAACGGCTAGAGCGGCATGGCGTGACATAGCCCCTTTCTCAAGGGTTCCCTCTGGAAACCAGAGCCGGCCTCAAAGGATGAGCAGCATGGAATCTGGAGACCAAAGATGGAGCATGCACATCACGGGCAGGAAACCAGGAACGATCTGCCACAGAGTAACCCTTCCAGTGTATCAGATACTGCAGTTGTCTGCACCTGTATCTGGAGTCCAGGATCTTAGCTACATCATATTCAGGGCCACCACAGACTAGGAGCAGAGGAGGAGGAGCTTGGACCCGGGTATATCTATTCCTGATGTAAGGCTTGAGTAGAGAGATGTGGAAGACTGGGTGTATGTGCAGGGTTTTGGGCAAGGCAACAGGAGACAGTCTTTTCAGGACTTTGTAAGAACCGATAAACCTAGACCCCAATTTGTGACAGGGTTGACGTAGACAAATGTATCGAGTGGAGACCCAAACACGTTCTCCCACAGGGATGGCACGTACAGAAGTTCTATGACGATCAGCAAGCTTTTTATATCTAGAGACGTTGCCAATGAGTGGTAAGTCCAATGACATGTCGGTCTGCAGCAGGAACCCCAGTGGACTGAGCAGAAAAAGGGAACACACAAGGTTGATACCCTGCTGCGGCTTGAAATGGAGAACATTTAAGAGAAGAGTGCAAATGAGTGTTTCTTGCTAGTTCAGCTAGGGGTAACAACTCAGACCAGTTGGTATGGTGAGCATTGACAAAGGCTCTAAGATAGGCTTCAAGATCCTGGTTTACTCTCTCAGTTAGTCCATTGGTCTGAGGATGGGAGGCAGAAGACAAGAAAACAGTGGTTTCAATCAACTTACAAAAGACTCTCCAAAAGGTAGAGATAAACTGTGGACTTCTGTCAGAAACAATATTCACAGGAATTCCATGAAGTCGTACCACATGCAAGAGAAAAAGAGATGATAATTCTTGGGCAGAAGGCAGTTTGGTTAGGGGTACAAAATGAGCCAATCTGGAAAAGCGATCCACCACAAGCCAGATAATGGTATGGTGGTCAGAAGGAGGAAGGTCCACAATGAAGTCCATTGTTATGTGTGTCCATGGTTGTTTGGGAATGGACAATGGTTGGAGTAAGTCAGGAGGCACGGATCAGGGAATTTTGTTGGCAGCACAAGTTGCGCAGGCCTTCACATACTCCTGAGCGTCAGACTTCATAGAAGCTACCATACGTGTTGGGAAACACACTTATAAGTCCTAGTCAAACTAGGATGTCCTGAGAGTTTACTATCATGAGCCAAGGCTAGCACAGGGGTGCGTAGGTTCAGAGTTACAAAGAGGATATCAGAGGTCACGGGGACTCCAGGAGGTTTACTAGACTGGGGACATTACAATCTTTGCAAAAGGGTGATATTTAGTTGAGAAACCACACAGGAGGGAGGTATGATGTGTTCAATAAGAGCTTCAGATGAGTCACTTGAGTGAGGGAACTGACGGGAAAGGGCGTCCGCCTTTTTATTCTTGGTCCCAGGAAGATAAGAGACCACAAAGTTAAAACAGGAAAAGAACAAGGCCCACCTGGCCTGTCGAGGATTGAGTCAATGATCGATCGCTAGATAAGTCAGATTCTTGTGGTCGGTGAGAATCTGAATGGGATTGGCGGTGCCCTCTAACCAATGATGCCATTTGGTCAAAGCCATCTTAATGGCAAAGAGTTCATGATTACCCACATTGTAGTTCCTCTCAGCAGGAGTAAAGCATTTAGAGAAAAAGGCTACAGGGTGTGACTTGGAAGTCAAAGGATCTCTTTGGGTACGAACTGCTACAGCCCCTATCTCAGAGGCATCAACCTCTAAAGTGAATTGTAAGTCAGGGTCAGGATGGTGGAGCACAGGAGCTGAACAGAAAACCTTTCTCACACTAGAGAAGGCACTTATGGTTTCGGGAGACCAATGTTTACAGTCTTTGTTCCGTTTTGTTAATTCAGTGAGAGGAGCGACTGTTTGAGAAAAGTTCTTTATAAACTTTCGATAATAATTGGAGAACCCCAAGAACCTCTGTAATTCTTTTAGAGAAGTAGGTTAAGGCCATTCCAGAACTGCGGTGAGTATAGCAGGATCCATGGCAAAAACCCTCCTTTGAGATGACATAATCAAGGAATTGGATCTGAACTTGAGCAAACTCACATTTTCCTAGCTTGGCTACCAAAGAATTGTCTCTGAGATGTTGAAGTACCTGTCTCACGTGTCTATAATGCTCCGCTAAAGTGGAAGAGAAAAAAAGGATTTCTTTAGCAAGGCAGGAGTGGAAACAGGAGGTACCCCAGGAGGCCAGTTGTCCCTCTGCCCAGTCGAACTGTGGATTGTGTACCCAAAGCTGTGCTGTGCTGGGGAATGAATGACCTCAAACTGCAGCTGTTCGATGTGAAGGACCCCCACAGTCAGGGTCAGGGGTACTGACTCAAAATCGATCAGGCCAGAACCAAGGGGGGTGCCATCCAGAGTAGTTATTTTGAGACAATGTCTTTTCTGCAGAAGAATCATAAAACCGTAATCCAGGAAGTTTCCAGCTGCTCCTGAATCAATGAAGGCTTGAGTGTGGACAGTATTCTGAAAGAAGGTAAGGGTAACAGGTACCAGGATCTGAGAGGAGTGAGGGGATTCAGTAGAGATCATGCTTAGAGGTACCCCTGTGTTATCCCCTAAGCATTGGCTTTTCCCGGCTGATTTTCACAGTCCTTTAGTTGGTGGGTGTTGGACCCACAATAAAAGAATATTCTCAATCTCCTTCTTCTCTGTCTTTCAGACTCTGAAGGTTTGAAGGAGGAGAGATCCATGGGTTCCTCCACTTAGGTAACGGTAGCTGCTGAAGGGGTAGCGGATGCTGCTGGACCTGGGAGAACAGGAGGACGAGAGGGAAGGAAGGACTTTCCTTGTTCTATCTCTCTTGTTCTATCTCTCTCGGCTTGTCTTTCCTGAAAGCGAGAGTCCAGACTGATACAAAGCGTTATAAAGTTATCCAAAGATAAAGGAATATCACAATAAGTGAGTTCATCTTTGATGCGTTCATGCAGACCCCTCCTAAAGGTTGCCTTTGGAGCACTGCCATCCCAAGTGGTTTCAAGTGCAAGGTGTTAAACTCAATGGCAAAGTGTGCCACAGTTCTATTGCCCTGCCGGAGATCCAGGAGAGAATATTCTGCAGCAGAGGTACAGCCAGAAGCCCCAAACACAGAAGATAAAACAGAAATAAATTCATCAGCATCATGTAGGTTCTAGCGTTCTGTTCCAAAAGGGGAGAGACTTAGCCTAGGGCCTTGTCTTTCAGTAAGGAAATGATAAAGGTGACCCTTGACTGGTGAGACTTAAAGGTGTGAGGATCATTGCGGAAGTGCAGCATGCATTGATTTAGAAAGCCCCTGCAATCAGTAGTACCTTCATACAGGGTATACTTCCAGAAGCAGAGGAAGAAATCACAGTGCTAGGAGTAGGGACTGGTGGTGAAACAACAGGAGCGGTATCCCTCGCTGTAACTAATAAGGAGAGCTGAGCGGTAATAGCCTCTAGCTTGGAATCCATATTCTGCAACTGTGTTGTATAGGTTCCCAACATCTGTTCCTGAAGATAAACAGCTCATGCCACCTCATCTGGCTGCATGGCCCAAGTATAATGTAATGCTCGTGGGATACTCCTCTATCAGACCGAACTTGGCCAGTAGTCTTGCTATCCCGGCGTTGAGCCGGAATGATAGGGAATATGCCAGAGCAGAGAAAGTTAGTAAGATGAGGAGGGCGGCACTCACCACAGGCAAGACAGTCCGTAGCAGCAACGGCAGTGCAGTCCAAGGGCACACCACTAGAATGTTCAGGCACGCAGGGTTCAGCAACAGTAAAGCAGTCCAAGGGCACACCACTAGAATGGTCAGGCATTCCGGGTTCGCCAACAGTAAAGCAGTCCAAGGGCACACCATTGGAATGGTCAGGCAGGCAGGGTTCGGCAACAAAGAAGCAATCCAGAACAACAGGGGTTATTAAGCAGAGTAGTCGGACAGGCAGGGATCAGCAGCAGTATATTAGTCCAGCAATTTAGGGATTAAACAGACAGAGTAGTCAGACAGGCAGGGTTCAAACACATTAAGGCAGTACTGAAGTAACGATCTATCACGCCCAGGAGCACACAAAGTAGCACCTATACTTGGGCAGTGATAGATCATTATAGAGGGACTTACATAGGCACAGGATTGGCGCCACAGGAATCCGGAACCGGCATCTGAGAGAGAGGTCAGCGCCGCACGCATCTGGACCCGATACAGCCTCTGGAAACGAGCAGAGAAGGAGACGACAACGCCCCTAGCAACGACTAGAGCAGTGCGGCGTGACAGACACAGAACTAAGAACTAAAACTACAAGAAAGTGACATTCTACTATGAAAAATAGGTATCTTAGATTTTTCTTTGCATAAATGTTTTGTAGATGATCCATTTATATAACCCACCTTGGGTTTTTTGTAACAATGTATAGTTTTGCTTATTTTTAATGACATTGCTCTGATTTTCAGACTCCTAACCAAGCCCCAAAGTATAAGATGTAGACCAAGGTCTACAGATTCCTTCTGCTCCTGTTTATGCTATCAGTCTTTTCATATGCAGGGAAGGGGAGAGTGTCTGCTCTTCTTGCTTTCTCAGCCCCTTTCAGTGGGTGTCCCAGCCTAACCTAAACTTCTAAGTACATTTTTAAAAGGTTTTTATACTGGATTTTTATATCAGTATCTGTGCATATTCTTCTTTATAGTAGTGTCTATTACATGCAGTTATATAAAAATTGGTGTATACTGTCCAATTAAAGGGACTCTGGCCTAGATTTAGAGTTCGGCGGTAAAAGGGCTGTTAACGCTCCGCGGGCTTTTTTCTGGCCGCACCATAAATTTAACTCTGGTATCGAGAGTTAAAACAAATGCTGCGTTAGGCTCCAAAAAAGGAGCGTAGGGCATTTTTACCGCAAATGCAACTCTCGATACCAGAGTTGCTTACGGACGCGGCCAGCCTCAAAAACGTGCTCGTGCACGATTCTCCCATAGGAAACAATGGGACTGTTTGAGCTGAAAAAAAACCTAACACCTGCAAAAAAGCAGCGTTCAGCTCCTAACGCAGCCCCATTGTTTCCTATGGGGAAACACTTCCTACGTCTGCACCTAACACCCTAACATGTACCCCGAGTCTAAACACCCCTAACCTTACACTTATTAACCCCTAATCTGCCGCCCCCGCTATCGCTGACCCCTGCATTACAGTTTTAACCCCTAATCTTCCGCTCCGTAAACCGCCGCAACCTACGTTATCCCTATGTACCCCTAATCTGCTGCCCTAACATCGCCGACCCCTATGTTATATTTATTAACCCCTAATCTGCCCCCCACAACGTCGCCGACACCTGCCTACACTTATTAACCCCTAATCTGCCGAGCGGACCTGAGCGCTACTATAATAAAGTTATTAACCCCTAATCCGTCTCACTAACCCTATCATAAATAGTATTAACCCCTAATCTGCCCTCCCTAACATCGCCGACACCTACCTTCAATTATTAACCCCTAATCTTCCGATCGGAGCTCACCGCTATTCTAATAAATGTATTAACCCCTAAAGCTAAGTCTAACCCTAACACTAACACCCCCCTAACTTAAATATAATTTTAATCTAACGAAATTAATTAACTCTTATTAAATAAATTAATCCTATTTAAAGCTAAATACTTACCTGTAAAATAAATCCTAATATAGCTACAATATAAATTATAATTACATTGTAGCTATTTTAGGATTAATATTTATTTTACAGGCAACTTGGTATTTATTTTAACTAGGTACAATAGCTATTAAATAGTTAAGAACTATTTAATAGTTACCTAGTTAAAATAATAACAAATTTACCTGTAAAATAAATCCTAACCTAAGATATAATTAAACCTAACACTACCCTATCAATAAAATAATTAAATAAACTACCTACAATTACCTACAATTAACCTAACACTACACTATCAATAAATTAAATAAACACAATTCCTACAAATAAATACAATTAAATAAACTAGCTAAAGTACAAAAAATAAAAAAGAACTAAGTTACAGAAAATAAAAAAATATTTACAAACATAAGAAAAATATTACAACAATTTTAAACTAATTACACCTACTCTAAGCCCCCTAATAAAATAACAAAGCCCCCCAAAATAATAAATTCCCTACCCTATTCTAAATTAAAAAAGTTACAAGCTCTTTTACCTTACCAGCCCTGAACAGGGCCCTTTGCGGGGCATGCCCCAAGAAGTTCAGCTCTTTTGCCTGTTAAAAAAAACATACAATACCCCCCCCCCAACATTACAACCCACCACCCACATACCCCTAATCTAACCCAAACCCCCCTTAAATAAACCTAACACTAATCCCCTGAAGATCTTCCTACCTTGTCTTCACCATCCAGGTATCACCGATCCGTCCTGGCTCCAAGATCTTCATCCAACCCAAGGGGGGGTTGGCGATCCATAATCCGGTGCTGAAGAGGTCCAGAAGAGGCTCCAAAGTCTTCATCCTATCCGGCAAGAAGAGGACATCCGGACCGGCAAACATCTTCTCCAAGCCGCATCTTCTATCTTCTTCCATCCGGTGCGGAGCGGGTCCATCTTGAAGCAGGCGACGCGGATCCATCCTCTTCTTCCGATGTCTCCCGACTAATGACGGTTCCTTTAAGGGACGTCATCCAAGATGGCGTCCCTCGAATTCCGATTGGCTGATAGGATTCTATCAGCCAATCGGAATTAAGGTAGGAATTTTCTGATTGGCTGATGGAATCAGCCAATCAGAATAAAGTTCAATCCGATTGGCTGATCCAATCAGCCAATCAGATTGAGCTTGCATTCTATTGGCTGTTCCGATCAGCCAATAGAATGCGAGCTCAATCTGATTGGCTGATTGGATCGGCCAATCGGATTGAACTAGATTCTGATTGGCTGATTCCATCAGCCAATCAGAAAATTCCTACCTTAATTCCGATTGGCTGATAGAATCCTATCAGCCAATCGGAATTCGAGGGACGCCATCTTGGATGACGTCCCTTAAAGGAACCGTCATTAGTCGGGAGACATCGGAAGAAGAGGATGGATCCGCGTCGCCTGCTTCAAGATGGACCCGCTCCGCACCGGATGGAAGAAGATAGAAGATGCGGCTTGGAGAAGATGTTTGCCGGTCCGGATGTCCTCTTCTTGCCGGATAGGATGAAGACTTTGGAGCCTCTTCTGGACCTCTTCAGCACCGGATTATGGATCGCCAACCCCCCCTTGGGTTGGATGAAGATCTTGGAGCCAGGACGGATCGGTGATACCTGGATGGTGAAGACAAGGTAGGAAGATCTTCAGGGGATTAGTGTTAGGTTTATTTAAGGGGGGTTTGGGTTAGATTAGGGGTATGTGGGTGGTGGGTTGTAATGTTGGGGGGGGGGGGTATTGTATGTTTTTTTTAACAGGCAAAAGAGCTGAACTTCTTGGGGCATGCCCCGCAAAGGGCCCTGTTCAGGGCTGGTAAGGTAAAAGAGCTTGTAACTTTTTTAATTTAGAATAGGGTAGGGAATTTATTATTTTGGGGGGCTTTGTTATTTTATTAGGGGGCTTAGAGTAGGTGTAATTAGTTTAAAATTGTTGTAATATTTTTCTTATGTTTGTAAATATTTTTTTATTTTCTGTAACTTAGTTCTTTTTTATTTTTTGTACTTTAGCTAGTTTATTTAATTGTATTTATTTGTAGGAATTGTGTTTATTTAATTTATTGATAGTGTAGTGTTAGGTTAATTGTAGGTAATTGTAGGTAGTTTATTTAATTATTTTATTGATAGGGTAGTGTTAGGTTTAATTATATCTTAGGTTAGGATTTATTTTACAGGTAAATTTGTTATTATTTTAACTAGGTAACTATTAAATAGTTCTTAACTATTTAATAGCTATTGTACCTAGTTAAAATAAATACCAAGTTGCCTGTAAAATAAATATTAATCCTAAAATAGCTACAATGTAATTATAATTTATATTGTAGCTATATTAGGATTTATTTTACAGGTAAGTATTTAGCTTTAAATAGGATTAATTTATTTAATAAGAGTTAATTAATTTCGTTAGATTAAAATTATATTTAAGTTAGGGGGGTGTTAGTGTTAGGGTTAGACTTAGCTTTAGGGGTTAATACATTTATTAGAATAGCGGTGAGCTCCGATCGGAAGATTAGGGGTTAATAATTGAAGTTAGGTGTCGGCGATGTTAGGGAGGGCAGATTAGGGGTTAATACTATTTATGATAGGGTTAGTGAGGCGGATTCGGGGTTAATAACTTTATTATAGTAGCGCTCAGGTCCGCTCGGCAGATTAGGGGTTAATAAGTGTAGGTAGGTGTCGGCGACGTTGAGGGGGGCAGATTAGGGGTTAATAAATATAATATAGGGGTCGGCGGTGTTAGGGGCAGCAGATTAGGGGTACATAGGGATAACGTAGGTGGCGGCGCTTTGCGGTCGGAAGATTAGGGGTTAATTATTGTAAGTAGCTGGCGGCGATGTTGTGGGGGGCAGATTAGGGGTTAATAAATGTAATATAGGGGTCGGCGGGGTTAGGGGCAGCAGATTAGGGGTACATAAGTATAACGTAGGTGGCGGTCGGAAGATTAGGGGTTAAAATTTTTAATCGAGTGGCGGCGATGTGGGGGGAGCTCGGTTTAGGGGTACATAGGTAGTTTATGGGTGTTAGTGTACTTTAGGGTACAGTAGTTAAGAGCTTTATAAACCGGCGTTAGCCAGAAAGCTCTTAACTCCTGCTTTTTTCAGGCGGCTGGAATCTTGTCGTTAGAGCTCTAACGCTCACTGCAGAAACGACTCTAAATACCAGCGTTAGAAATATCCCATTGAAAAGATAGGCTACGCAAATGGCGTAGGGGGATCTGCGGTATGGAAAAGTCGCGGCTGCAAAGTGAGCGTTAGACCCTTTAATCACTGACTCCAAATACCAGCGGGCGGCCAAAACCAGCGTTAGGAGCCTCTAACGCTGGTTTTGACGGCTACCGCCGAACTCTAAATCTAGGCCTCTGTGTTTCTCTTTTACCCTTCATGTGTTCCCAATGATTTTTGTATACCAGATACATAGTAATAAATGTATTGTAAATTGCCCATTTCAGGTTTATTCTTGTATTTGAAATAGCTGATTGTTTTGCATATTAAACCCCCCCTGTAATGATATTTTCAGTACCTAAGTATTAACCGTTTGGGTATAGAGAGAGAGATAAGTAGAACAGGTCTGCTTTTTGCACAGGGTCACTTTATTTAAATGGACATGTTCTTAAAAACAATAGGTTGTGGTTTCAATGAGCAAGCGCAGTTATTTACAAAATTAATTCTAAGGGGCCGATTCATCAAGCTTCAAATGGATGCATGATGCATCTGTTTCCGTACGAGCCTTCAGGCTCGCCAGAAACAGGAGTTAAGAAGCAGCGGTCTTAAGACCGCTGCGCCTTAACTCATCCTCCAGCTCTATGGTAGCGGACAGCAATCCGCCCGATCATATACAATCGGGTTGATTGACACTCCCTGCTAGCGGTTGATTGGCCACAAATCTGCAGGGGGCGGCATTGCACAAGCAGTTCACCAGAACTGCTTGTGCAATGTTAAATGCCGACAGCGTTGTCCGTCCGGGATATGATAAATCTACCACTTAATGTCTTCATGTAATACTCTGCAGCTGGCACAACAAACCATTAGAAGCACAATAAGGGGAGACACAGTTTACAGTGCAGTGTCCCTTTAATTATGAACCTTCTATTTGTGCCTTGGGACTCAGTGAACTAAAGCTCTATGCTCAGAGATGAACTAAGACGTCTTCTTAGTAACTTGAGGCCATTCAAAAAATTTAGAAATGCACATTTTAGCCTGAGAGCTGTTTATGCAGGTATCTGGATGTAAAGAAGAGACTGTTACAATACAATAAAGATGTGCAGGAAAGAACATTTTGGTTCTCAAGAAAATTTCTAAACAAATATTCAGGGAAATTTGTTTCCTGAATATTCATTGGTGTCACTATTCAGTTTTTGTTTCCTTTAAAACCAAATGAAAAATAGACATGTGCGTTTTGTTTCGTTCCGAATTGAAATTTAAACAAATTCGCCAAATTCGGAGATTTGAATCTATTTGAATTTCGAAACTACCCTAGCAACAAAACTAAACTAATCAGAATGCATTTGTAATGAATAAATCCGAATTAGTTTGGAATTATTTGTTACATTCGAATGGCCATAGACTAATCACAATTCAGTATAAAAATTAAATTTAGTGAGATTTAGTGCGATAGAACAGTAAAATAATTCCGTTTGTGTAACTTGAAACCATCTGAATCAACATAACACATACCGAACTTCCGAATTTACGAATTGAATCCGAAATGAATACATCCGAATTTATTCGAATTCGAATAATTCCAAAATGAATACATTCGAATGTATCCGAATTCAAATCGATCCGAAATGAAATTCCAAAAAATCCAAATCGGTCTGAAACGAACAGAAACAAATTTTTGCGCTGTGCACATGTCATTAAACATTTACATTAGTTTTTGTTAAAATGAGGCTACAGCTGAAAATGTATTTTTTTATATTGATTTACAAGTCAGTAGTATCTTTGTATGTGTTGTGTGATATTATACAACTAGAATCACTCTCCTTAGTGTATTTTTCTTGTCACACAACGTACATTTATAGAATGCTATAGAAAAGTATAATTCATATTGTATCACATTGTAAACCTTTTTCTAAACTTGACTGAATGCTGAACAATGAATAAAGCATTTTGATTGCTTGTCACATGAAGCATTAATTCCATAGAAATGTCCAACTGAACTTTAAAATAACATTATTTCCACATCCAGAAGCCGAATATTTTTTTTTCATCTTTTTAACAAACACAGAACTCCAGTCAGTAAAAGCTCAGTGTACAAAATACAGTCTTTTCTAAAAAGCAGTGGGACTTTATATTATGCAAAGTTTTGAAAATGAGTATATTTTCTTTGAAATAAAGAGAAAAAAAAAGTTAGAAAAAGAGAAAATTGTACAGTGGAAGTTTATTTGTTAGGTTTTTTTTCTGTAGCTACAGAAATGACTACAATTGTGCTTTGTGTAGTTACACTGTGCAGACATTATGAAAATTACACAGACCCTCTTAATAGTGCAGTGATGGCAGAATTATTGCACAATGTAAAATAAACATAGCTTAATTTATGTAATCATAAACCAGGAGAAATTCTTGTAGTTTTAGACATGCAACATGTTAAGATCCCTGGTGATAAAAAACATGTTGATTTAATTGTCCGATTAATGACAATGATGGCTATTTACAGTCATGTAGGGTTACGTAGTAAATATTTTATAATTGCTGCATATAAAAAGAGAGAAATTGGGTTGGTGATAGTGATGTAATTACAAACTATATTGCCAAAGTTTGTGGCCATCCTTAATAATTATTGAGTGCAGGTGTTTCAGCTACACCCACTGCTAACGGGTGCAAAAAATACTACAGATAGCCGTGAAATCACTGTAGACAAACATCAGCAGTATAATTGTCATATAGAAGAGCTTAGTGACTTCAAGTGTGCCACTTTAATAGGATGTTTTCTTTGCTAAAAGTCTATTCATGACATTTCTGTCCTACTAGATCTGTCTTGGTTAACCACAAGTGCAACAAAAGCTCAGCCATGAAGTGTAAGTCCACTCAAACTCACAGAGTGGGGTTGCCAAATGCTGAAGTACTGTACACAATCCTCAAATCAACATGTGCAATGTCAAGTATTGGCTGGTGTAAAGAACTCTGACACTGGACTCTGGATTACACTTCATTATCTAGCAGTATGATCGAATAATCTTGGTGGTGTATATGCCAGGAGAACGCTACCTACCAGAATGTATATTCAGTAGCAGACCTACTCAACAGAGGGCACAGGTGCAAGATTTTTTGGGGCCCCACAAAGGTAGCTCAATAAAAAGCAAAAGTAATCAAATTCATTCTGCTCATTGATTTTTAAGAATAGACAGAAGGACCTGCAACTTGCACTAAAATTGTACACATTCTGCATACGCCTATGTATAGGCTGGCTTTTATGGGCCCCCTCCATCTCTTTGGCCCTGGTGCCACTGTACCTGCTGCACTAATGGTAGTTCTGTCCCTGTGCATAGTGTTTATTTTACAGTTTGGTGGAGGATAGGAAATGGTCTGACTCTTCAGGGTTTGCACTAGGTTTCTTAGTTCCAGTGAAGGATCATCTAAATGCTACAGGATAGAAAGATTATTTAGAAAATTGGGGACTTCCAACTTTGTTGCAAAAGTTTTGCGAAGGTCCTTTTATATTCCAGTAAGACTGTGCTTTTGTGCACAAAGTGATGACAATGAAGACATGGTTTGACAAGCTTGGTGTGGAGGAACTCAAGAGTCCTGTACAAAACCTTGACCTCAACCCCATTGAACACATCTGGGATGAAATAGAATGCCAAGTCCTTTTTGTCCAACATCAGTGCCTGACCTCACAAATACAAATACCCCACAGGCACACTAAACAATCTTGTGAAAAGTCTTCCTAGAAAAGTTACAGCTGTTATAGCCACAAAGAGGGAAGCAACTCCATTGTAATGCCCATTGTTTTGGAATAGAACACTGGTTTTCAAACCTATCCTCCTTTTGATGATATCTAAACTGGAGCACAGGTGAAATAATCAGCCGATTAGTAAATATGGTTATTTTAACAGCTCTCATCCAAGGTAATCCTAAAAATCTAGCATGTTGGGGAGGCCCGAGGACAGGTTTCAAAACCAATAGTATAGAATAACCAACAATCCCATATAGATGTGAAAGTCAGGTGTCCACATACTTTTGGCCATATAGTGTATCAATAAATACTATGGATTTTAAGAACATTTAAAGATGTAAAAAAAATACATTTAAGAAAATAAAAAATACATGTGGGCTCTAAGGGTATGTGCATTTCTTTGCATTTGTTACAATTTTAGCTCAGTTTACATTGCAAAGGTTAAAATCGGGTGAAAAAGCGTTACGGAATTTACCTGTTGTAAAATATTTAGGGCTTGTTTTTCTTGTTTGTTTGCTTTTTACGGTATTTGTATGTTTTCTTATTCTGTTTTTCAAATGCATGAACATTTCATCATGTGCCAAGTATCACACTACCCCTTGATAGTGTTTTTTTTTTTGTAATTAGCATTAAATATGTTGCTTTGCAACTCTGACACAAAATACTTTTCTGATCATGCAGCCTTCACATGTGATCGACTCAGCTGGAAAAGATATATAAAAATAGTCTATAAACTTTTTAATTTACATCTATGTCAGACTCCTTTGTTTCATTATTATATTTTTCTTCATGGTTTTTCCCTGAACTGTCCAAATGCAGTTAGCTCAAAAAAAATATAAATAATAATCCTCAACAATCATTTTACCAGCTAGTGTGCCTGTTGATTACCTGCTTCAATGTTTTAATTAATTAATTTTTCTTTTGTGACTATAGAATCTTTATCTTATTTTAAAATAAGATGTTTTACATCTAACATATATTTTTTTTTTTTTTAAATACTGACTGGATGAAACTCAGAGTCAGTAGTAAGTATGCATTTTTTGCAAACAAATGTTAAAGTTATGGTAAACTCTTTTATTTGTAAATGACATATTATCATTGTTAATGTTATGTAATGTCAAACCGCATTATTATTTTTTAATTTGCAAATGTAAATTATCACTATTCTTACTATTATTTGTTTCTCATGTTTGCAACGCAGCTCCCCTCCTCGCTCCGCCCCTCTTACATGTCCGTAACGAAGCTTTCAATTTACTCCTCTCTCCTCCCTCTACTTACGTCATCCTATGTGCTCGTTCATGAAAACGCATGCGCATTTGTTTCCCTTACGTCTATGAAGTAAACACTGACTCGTGACAGTCAATGTCTACTTGTCACATTTGTAACGCGCACTCATTTGCTGTCTATCGGGTGTTAGAGTGAGCTGCATAAAGGTTATTATTGGACATAATAATTGTGCTGTTTATATATTATAAATAATGTAATTTTTTTAATATTATCAATTATGTATTCTTATATCATTATGATCTATTCTCTATCTAAAACGAATGATAAACGTTTTTATAACAACGTTATATATGAAATGTACATACCTTTTTTTATTTCGAAAGCAGATAAATAATATTGTAAATTGAAATTTATAATATTTCTTGATATCTTAGTCTATTTAGATTTTTATGTTATCTAATTGTTGTTTATAAATCTATAGGAAAATTCAGTCTGACTTTGATATTTCAATATATTTCTCAATGTTTGTATATATTTCTCTCTATATATATATATATATATGTGTGTCCTCCTTTTTTTATTTATATATATATATCTATTTCTAAATAGAGGTATATATACATATATATATATATATATTTATATTTCTCTATATCTATATATATATTTGGCTACATATATATATCCATATATATAGAGATATATACTTATAAAAATATTCATAGATAGATATATCTCTAATTAGATATATATATATTTATATATTTATAGATATCTATATAAATATAAACATATATATATATATATATATATATATATATAAATCGATATATATACATTGATAGATAGAGAGATATTCTTTGTTACATATGAATAATATATTATAAAAATATATATATATATATATATATATATATATATATATATATATATTTGTAAAGCAATGTTTGTTTAAAAAAAAAATTCATCAAATCAAGTAATATTACAATAGTCACAAAGCACTTTCAAACTTGCATTTTTATTTTAAAGCTCTTTCCCCACTCTCTTTCCAAATTTCTTTTGCGCTCTCTCTTCCCCTCTCTATCTACCCTCTCTCTCTATATCGCCACTCTCTCTGTATCTTCCATCTCTCTTTCTATCTATCCCTCTTTCTTTCTTTCTCCTTCTCCCCTCTCTTTCTCCATCTCCCCTCTCTCTCTCTACTGTCTCTCTCTGTCTCTCTCTCTCTCCCTTTCTCCCCCCTCTATCTCTTTCCCCCCTCTCTCTCCTCTCTCTCTCTCTCTCTCTCTCTATCAACCAGTCTCTCTCTATCCCCCCTCTGTCTCTGTCGTCTCTCTACACTCTCTATCTCTAGCTAACATATTTAATTTTTTCTACTTTCTATCTTTTTATCTCTCCCCTCTCTCTTTCTCTCTTCACTCTCTCTTTCTCTCTACACTCTCTCTCTCCTTCTCCCCTCTCTCTCTAATCTATTTCTCTCTCCCCTCTTTATCTCCTCTCTCTATATCATTCTCTCCACCCTCTCTCTCTCTCGCCTCTCTCTTTCTCTTTTCTCTCTATAATTAATCTCTCTCTCTCCTCTTTCTCTCTTCCCTCTCTCAAACTCTTTCTACCCCCCCTCTCTTTTTAACCCATTCTCTATCTCTCTCTATCCCCCCTCTCTATTCTATATAACCCACTCTTTCTATCTCCATCTCCCCGCTCTCCTCCTACTCTCTCTCTCTCCATCTCACCTCTGGCTATCCCCCTCTCTCTCTCCATCTCCCCTCTCTCAATCCTCCTCTCTCTAAATCTCCAATTACTCTATCCCCTTCTCTATCTCTATTTCTCTATAGTGTCTCAGTCCACTCCCTATTTCTTTATCCCCTATCTCTTTCTATCTCCCCTTTCTCAATCTCTATTGCATCTCACTCTGTCTCGCTCCAATATTGATTTGTCTTTTCCCTTCTCTCGTTCTATCTCTCCCCTCTCTATCTCTCTCTTTCTCTCTACTCTCACTTACTACTCTATCTCTCTCCTCTCTCTCTCACCTCTCTATATACCCTCTCTCTCTCTCGTTACCCTACCTCTTTCTATTTTCCCTTTTTCTTTCACTCTTGCTCCACTATCTATTACTCTTTTCCCTTCTCTCTTTCTATCTCTCACCTCTATCTATCCCTCTCCCTGTCTCTATTTCTACTCTATATCTATTTCCCCTCTATTTTTTTCTTCACCTCTCTTTCTATTGTCTCTCTCTACCTCTCTCTCTGTGCCCTTTTCTCTCTCTTCCCTATCTCCACCACTCTCTTCCCTTCTCTCTCTCTCTCCAATTTCTCTCTCTATTTTTTTTTCACATCTCTCTATCTCCCTCTCTCTCTCTCACTCCCTCTCCCCTGTCTTTCTCCACTCTCTCTCTCTCCACTCTCTATCTCTTGCTCCCCTATCTCTTTCTTTCTATCCTCCCTCTTTTTTTCACTACCCACTCTCCCCTCTCTCTCTCTCATCTCTTTCTCACTTCTCTCTATCCTCTCTCTCTCTCTCCCCCCTATCTGTTTATATTTCCCCTTTCACTTTATCAATCCCCTCTCTCTATCTCTCTTTCTCCACTATTTATTTATCTTTTGACAGCTCTTTTTCTATTTCTATCATCTCTATATCTCTTTTTCGCTCCTCTATCTTTCTCCTTTCTCCCCCCTCTCCTCTCTCTCTATATCCCCTCTCTTTCTCTTTCCTATATATATCAAAAATTATTTCTTTCCCATCTCTCTCTATTCACTCTCTCCAGATCTCTTCCCCCTCTTTCTCTCTGTCGAAACTCTATTTATCTTTTCTCTCTCTTAAACAGTCTATATTTTCCATTCTCTCTTACCTTTCTCCGACTGTCTCTCCACCTCTCTCTCTTTTCCCCTCTCTTTATCTTCTATCTCTCAAACTTTCAATATGTCCCCTCTCTCTATCTTCCCTCTCTCTATCTCTCTCTCCACTTTTAAATCTCTCTCCACCCTCTTTCTCTCCCTCTATTTCACATCTCTCTATCGGCAATTCTCTATATATCTCTCACCCGTCTCTCTATCCCCTCTCTCTCTCTCCACTCTCTATCTCTATCGCTCCCCTATCTCATTCTCTCTAGCCTCTTTATTTTTTTAGCTCTAACCACTCTGTTTCTCTCTCCCCTATCTCTCTCTATCTCTCTCTCTCTTTCTCTCTCTCTCCTCTCTCTATCACCACTCTCTGTTTCTATTCTCTCTCTCTCTCCTCTCTCTCTCACCACTCTCTCTTTCTATTCTCTCTCTCTCCTCTCTCTATCAACAATCTCTGTTTCTATTCTCTCTCTCTCCTCTCTCTCTCACCACTCTCTCTTTCTATTCTCTCTCTCTCCTCTCTCTATCACCACTCTCTGTTTCTATTCTCTCTCTCTCTCCTCTCTCTCTCACCACTCTCTCTTTCTATTCTCTCTCTCTCCTCTCTCTATCAACACTCTCTGTTTCTATTATCTCTCTCTCCTCTCTCTCTCACCACTCTCTCTTTCTATTCTCTCTCTCTCCTCTCTCTATCACCACTCTCTGTTTCTATTCTCTCTCTCTCTCCTCTCTCTCTCACCACTCTCTCTTTCCATTCTCTCTCTCTCCTCTCTCTATCAACACTCTCTGTTTCTATTCTCTCTCTCTCCTCTCTCTCTCACCACTCTCTCTTTCTATTCTCTCTCTCTCCTCTCTCTATCACCACTCTCTGTTTCTATTCTTTCTCTCTCTCCTCTCTCTCTCACCACTCTCTCTTTCTATTCTCTCTCTCTCCTCTCTCTATCAACACTCTCTGTTTCTATTCTCTCTCTCTCTCCTCTCTCTCTCACCACTCTCTCTTTCTATTCTCTCTCTCTCTCCTCTCTCTATCACCACTCTCTGTTTCTATTCTCTCTCTCTCTCTCCTCTCTCTCTCACCACTCTCTCTTTCTATTCTCTCTCTCTCCTCTCTCTGTCTCCCCTCTCTTCATCTCTTTCTCCCTGGCTCTTTATCTACCCTTTTTCTCTCACTCTCCTCTCTCTTTTTCTATCTCCCCTCTCTAATTTTCTCTATCCTCTATCTCTCTATCTCCATCTCCCCTCTGTCTTTCAATCACCGTTCTCTCTTTCTCCATCTCCCCTCTCTCTCTCTCTCTCTCTCTCTCTCTCTCTCTCCATCTCCACTCTCTCTCTCTCTTTCTCTCTCTCTCTCTCTTTCTCCGTCTCCCCTCTCTTTCACTCTCTCTTCTCCACCACCTCTCTCTCTCTTGCCCCTTTACTCCACCATTATTCCACCATCTCTGTTTCTCTCACCCCTCTTTCTATCCTCTCTCTCTCACAATTTTTTTTTTTTTTTAATTTTTAGTTATTAATTTTTTATAAATATTGAAGTAATAAAAATATCTTTTTGAATAAGATAATAATTTAAATATTATTGGTAATATATGTAATATTATAATTCATAAAATTTAGATATGAAATAAAAAATTAATTTTATAAAAAAAAAAAATTTTTGTAACAGAAAAAATAAAATTATAATGCCAGATTGCATAGTGGACGGATGCCCTAGCACAAACCGAAAGGGACAATCAAACCCTTCTGTATCATTACATGTTTTTCCAAATAATGTGGATCGGATCAGACTTTGGCTTAGTCAGACCAAGCAATATGAACTAAACTTAGAAGAAATGGTACAAAAAATTTACTCCACTATTAAATCTCATCGACATCGGATGTGTTCTCTACATTTTTCTCCAGATGCTTATTACACACACGGTGTGCGTAAGTATCTTAAAGATGATGCAATACCGACTAGATTTTATACCATTTGTACAACATCAAATATTCCATCCACATCTACTGGCAGTACCTCTAACTATGTGGCACAAATCGATTACAGTGGAAAAAAAAAATTGAATTACCAGTACCAACCAAAAAAAGAAGAATTGAAGAAAGTGAAGACTCATTATTAATTACTGAAAATGTTAAATCATCTACTACAGAAATTAAAAAAATACTTTGTAGTGTTTGTGGAGATTCAATTGATAAAGAAATGATTGATAATTCAACGAATACTGAAATAAAGAGATATGTTGATAAATTCACTGTATTCAACCCATTCCATTCAACTTTAACTGCAAAAACTCAAACTTCAAATAATACATATATGAAAAATCAGACTACTTCATCTGCCGATATCAATAAATCTGCAGATAAATATACTTGGACCATGGGCAATGTAACAGACGATCAAAGTTCTTCATTGACAACCTCAATATCATTCCAACTATCCAAATCCTTTGAAGATATTAGTAACTGTGATACTTTAAAACAAAACAAAATAGAGATAACGACTCAAACAATAGACACTTACATTTCTAATGAAGTTGCAGAAGAAGCTATAGACAGTATTGATTTATCTGCATTAGAAAAAACTGATATATCTGATATACAGAGTATTGAGGTTGACCGTGATGATTCAACATTTTTGCCAGGTTCTTTTGTAGAATCTGAAGAGGAATATTCTTTGCTTGAAAATGAAAGTCCTGAAGAGATTGTTCAAGAAAAAAAATATATCGTTTTTGAATCTTGTTTAGAAGAAATTTAAAAAAAATTACCATGCCGTTGGATGTCAAACTGTACTGCACCAATGATGACTGTTCATAAACGAACAGTCGGAACATTAATGATAGTAACCGGAGAGTGTGAGGATGGTCATAATGGTGCTTTATGGCAGAGTCAGCCCACAATTGGACAGATGCCTACAGGAAACATTCTTTGTTGTTCAGCAATATTATGTAGTGGTAACCAATATAAGAAAATTCAGGAATTAGCCAAATATATGGGATTACAGTTCATTAGTATACAAACTTATTTCAAATATCAAAGGACTTATCTTTTCCCCACTATTGACAACCACTGGAAAATGGAACAGCAATCAATTATCGAGTCAATAAACGGAAATCCGGTCACCATAACAGGGGACGGGCAATGCGACAGCCCAGGCTTTTCAGCCAAGTACTGCACGTACACTGTTATGGAGGCCAAATCTAGAAAAATGTTGGATTTTAATATTACTCAAGTAACTGAAACCTCATCCTCAGTCGCCATGGAGTCAAAGGCATTCAGACGTTGCTTAGATTTCATAATTGATGAAGGTATAATGCCAGTTGTTGTAGCTACCGACAGACATGTTAGTATTAAAAAAATACTAAGAGAAGAATATAAAAATATTGCCCATCAATATGACATTTGGCATTACTCCAAGAATCTACGCAAAAAAATCCATGCTATTAGTAGGAAAAAGTCTTGTTCTGATTTGAGTCCTTGGATTTCGGCCATTGTTAACCATTTGTGGACAGCAAGTATGGTTTGTGATGGAAACGAGGAAAAACTATTAGAAATTTGGAAGTCATTGCTATATCATATAATTGATATTCATGAATGGGAAGATGGAATCCATATTGAAGCTTGCAACCATAACAAACTCAAAGAGGATGAACAAAGGGAGAGAAAATGGTTGACAAAACAATCCAATTCTTTTATCGAACTACAGAAAATAGTATGCAACCCACAGATTGACAAGGATGCAAAACACTTAAGGCTATTCTGTCACACTGGCAGCTTAGAGGTGTTCCACAGTCTAGTTCTAAAATACCGTCCGAAACGCATTCATTTTCAAATGGATGCAATGGAGGCACGTACAAAACTAGCAATTTTAGCACACAATAACAATGCTATTAGATTGCAAGCAACAGTGAAGTGTGAAACTGAATTCAGTGATTCTTTTGGAGAGCTGCGGTTCACTCCATTTTTCCCAAAAAGCAAAAAGGATTGGAAACTTCGACCGGTATATGAGGAGATGGACATGACACACGTTTATAAAATTATGCAAGATGTTATCCGTTTAATCAGAGGTGAAATTCACTCAAGTTGGCAAGCCAGAAATCCTACATTACCAGAAAACATAGCTTCCACTCCTCGACCATGAAAAAAACTTTTATTACAAAAGTTAAGTTCTAGATTTTTTAAATCAAAAAAATAATTACTTTCTTTACTTGACAAACGGATCTACTTTCAAAAAGGTTAAATTTATGAAAATTCTTTAATTTTGAAATTTAAAATAAAAAAATTATTACATTGTTGTATGATGTTTGCAATGTGTTCAATATTGATTTTGTTTTTAATAAGTTTTGAACGTACAATATTCAAATTCAAAGATGTTAATAAAAAAAAAAAATTGGTGAATAAATACAATAAAAAAAAATTTAAAATATTTTTGACTTTATTTCGAACTCAAAGAAATGAACTTATTTTATTTATTTTTTAAAGAACGAAAACAACATAAATAAACAAACATACATCGCAATACAGAACATATAATTATAACAGTGTCTAATAATTAAATGAAATTTAACAATAAAACAAATAAAAATAAATATTATATATTAATTTCAAGGAAAATTACAAAACACATGTGTAACAATTATTTATCCATTATATAATAAAACATTTTGAAATGTATAAATAAAATAAATAAAATATATTGTGATTGTTCACATAATAACTTTCAAATATAAAAGAAAAATTGAAAAAAAATGAAATGTTATAAATAATTTCAATAAAAATAAATTAAACTTTACAAATGAACATAACGATATCAACCTTGTCTAATAACACTCTTTTATAATTAAACACTATTGACTAATACAGTAACATTTCAAGAGCAGGTCCGTCTTCATTAGCATAGTGGAATCCCAAGTATAGGTTATCCGGTGCTGGGAAAGCATTTCGTATTGTATTTACAACACAAGAAGGAATCAGTTTCCTATTTTTTGGTCCAAGAAATCCATGAATCCATACAGTGAATCCCCTATAAGAAATTTTTCTACATTCCCTAAAAAAAAAATTTTTTAAATAAAATTATAAATATACATGCATTTAATAATTATTTTATTATATATATATATATATATATATATATAGATAGATAGATAGATAGATAGATATAGATATATAGATAGATAGATATCGACATATCTATATTTTATTATAGATAATATATTTTTTTCATAAATACCTTGCTTATTTAATTTTATATATAAATATATATATTATAATAAATATATATATTTATATATCTATTTTTAATCTAAAAATCGATAAAAAAAATAAACATATATAAATATATGTATAATTTTTTATATAAATATATATATTTATATATGTATATAAATATATCTATTTACATCTCTCTAACTCTCTCTCTCTCTCTAACTCTCTCTAACTCTATCTCTCTCTAACTCTCTCTCTCTCTAACTCACTCTCTCTCTCTCTCTCTAACTCTCTAACTCTCTCTCTCTCTAACTCTCTCTCTCTCACACTCTCTCTCTCTCTAACTCTCTCTCTCTCTAACTCTCTCTAACTCTCTCTCTCTCTAACTCTCTCTCTCATACACTCTCTCTCTCTCTAACTCTCTCTCTCTAACTCTCTCTAACTCTCTCTCTCTCTCTCTAACTCTCTCTCTCTAACTCTCTCTCTCTCTCTAACTCTCTCTAACTCTATCTCTCTCTAACTCTCTTTCTCTCTAACTCTCTCTCTCTCTCTAACTCTCTCTCTCTCTTTAACTCTCTCTCTCTCTAACTTTCTCTGTCTCTAACTCTCTCTCTCTCTAACTCTCTCTCTCTAACTCTCTCTCTCTCTCACTCTCTCTCTCTCTATAACTCTCTCTCTCTCTATAACTCTCTCTCTCTAACTCTCTCTCTCTAACTCTCTCTTTCTCTCTCACTCTCTCTCTCTCTCTAACTCTCTCTCTCTCTCTAACTCTCTCTCTCTAACTCTCTCTCTAACTCGCTCTCTCTCTCTCTCTAACTCTCTCTCTCTCTCTCTCTCTTTCTCTAACTCTCTCTCTAACTCTCTCTCTCTCTCTAACTCTCTCTCTCTTTCTCTCTCTCTCTCTCTATATATATATATATATATATATATATATATAGATAGATAGATAGATAGATAGATAGATAGATAGATAGATAGATAGATAGATAGATAGATAGATAAGATGTTCATAATTATTAATAAAATAAATTTTTGAAAAAAAAAAATTACCTTTCAACAAAGGTTGCCTCACAAACACATGATGCTCCATCAGGAATATTTGTAGATATTATTTCCAATTCTCTGCAGCAATATGACTCAATCACACTTGGCATTAGTTCACAATTTACACACACACACCATGTCATATTTTCAAGCCTATATAAATTTGGATCTTCATTTGGAGTTTGCTGTGAATCAGATTCTGATAGTAAATCCTCAGTGTTTCTTATTGGGTCCCATAAATGAGTCTGGGTAGCATCGAAAAACAAAGGCTCACTGTTTCTTTCTTCCATTAAAATTTGCATCTATTTAAAAAAAAAAAAAATATTTTAAAATAAATATAGTTATATAGAATAAAACAGATAACTTATTAAATCTATATCATATATTTTAAATCTTATTAATTAAGATTCAAAATAAAATTTTATTAAAAATAAAAAAGAGAATACTTGAAATAAAACAATATTGATTGAATTAAAGTTAGATATTACAATTATATATGTATATATGAATACATAAAAAAAAATTTAATGTATCAATTTTACATATATAATAAAATATTAAAATATTTCAGTAAATAAATATTTTTTATAATAAATAATTTTGAAAAATCATTTAATTTGTTTATCCAAATAAATATGTATAGAAATTTCAAACAATGGAGATATTTAATTTTATATATTTTTGTGAACTTACCATCTGTGATACCTCTGACTCATCCAAATCCCTAAAAGTTTGTGTATGTTCTTGTTCACTTGAAGCCATTTTTAAAATCCTATAAAAAAACATTTACAATAAAAAAAATCTAAATAAAAATATATAAATCACTAAAATAAATATACATATTTATGTATAAATTAGGATAGACATCTCTATGTATTTTTTAAAAAAGAATATTTATATTATTTATAATTCGATTTATATATACATGTTTATATATATAAATATATGGTATATTTAAATATTTCATATGTTATTATAATTAGCCACATACCAGTTCTCCCATAAACAACTGTCTTATGACCATACACATGTACCAGTGTTAGAAATATGTGGTTAACTATTTATTTTTTATATTATACTGATGATGGTTACACTGATCATATTACCATCCAACATCAGTATAAATCAATTTTACATTCGTAATAAAGTATCATTATATGTATATGTTTTTTTCATATTAGTGTTAACGATAACTCAAATGTAATTAAAGGGACAGTCTATACCAGAATTTTTATTGTTTTAAAAGATAGATAATCCCTTTATTCCACATTCCCGAGTTGTGCATAACCAACACAGTTATATTACTATACTTTTAACCTATTTGATTATCTTGTATCTAAGCCTCTGCAAACTGCCCCTTTATTTCCGTAATTTTTACAGACTTGCAGTTTAGGCAATCAGTGCCTGCCCCCAGATAACTTCACGTGCACGAGCACAGTGTTATCTATATGAAATACATGAACTAACACCCTCTAGTGGTGAAAAACTGTTAAAATGCATTTTTAAAAGAGGTGGCCTTCAAGGTCTAAGAAATTAGCATATGAACCTCCTAGGTTAAATAAGAATACCAAAAGAACAAAGCAAAATTGGTGATAAAAGTAAATTGGAAAATTGTTTAAAATTACATGCTCTATCTGAATCATAAAAGTTTATTTTGGACTAGAAAATAGGCTCACTGCAATTTAATTATTTGTATATGGGTGTTAATATAAAGCTAAACATACCACAGATCCTATAATCGTACCTCTTATGGCTATCAACATGATCATGTACGACTGTGGTACTATTATATGTATATATATGTTATTATACAGCGAAAGATAGCAATGATCAGATAACCATACATACTCAGGTTATCAACATGATACAGTGTAAATGCAGCTTATTTATTTGTAGATGGCTGTTATTCTACTGATACATATATCAATGGTCATATTACAATAACTAATATAGAGATCATCATGATGCTGTGTAAATGAACTGTCATTTACTGTTGATTGATGTTATTACACTGATATTGATAGCAATGAAACGATAAACAGACATAGGCTGTCTATAATTATGATCCAGTGTAAAGGCATTGTCATTATATGTAGATGGTTGTTATTATAATGATAAAGATAGCAAATAAACAATAAGCAGACATCATAGTGCTATCCCCTTTATTTATTGTCAAAGCAGTGTCATTATGTGTAGATTTTACAAATTATACAGTTAAAGATAACATTGAGACTATAATCAGACATATTATGGATATCACCATGATACAGTGTCACTGCATTGTCAATATATGTAGATGGATTACGTGCAAATGAGACAAATACCACTCATCCAATTAGCAGAAATACTATGGCTATTCCCATGATCCAGTATAACTACAGAGTCATCAGATCATTTAGTTGTCAATGGCTTTTATTATACTGATACATATATAAAAAGTTGAATAACCACACATAATATGTATATCAACATGATACAGTGTAAATGCAGTGTCATTGTTTTTAGATGGGTGTTATTATACTAATGAGGATACCATTGATCTCATAATTAGAGATATTCGTTATTTTTGTTTTGTAAGATGCTATTAACAGGCATAGTCAGTGAATAAACAAGATCCTGTGTCAATGCAGTGTCAAAGAATGTTGATAGATTGGATTACTATGATCCAATTAATAATTATCCAATATCATGACCTACTTTGTACAGCCCATAAATCATGTGTCACTTTTTTGTAATGATATGTAGATGGGTGTTATATTACTGTTACACATCCAACAAATCATATTAAAACCTGTCATCTGGCTATAAACATGATTCTGTGTCACTAATTGGTTATTATATGTAGCAGTGTGTTATTAAACAGATGAAGTAAACCAGTACTCATATTACATGTCCTCCTATGGTTCTAAACATTATAATTTGTCAGTACTGTGTCAATATTATAATGAAATAGACAAAACAAATTCAAAACAAGCTCATCTATCGATAAAGACATTTTTCTTTTTTAAAATATATAATATTATATGAGAAATGGTGTTATATTTAGGTTACAGACAGCACTGATACTAATACTACAATGTACACATGATACACTGTAACTGCTGTGTAATTATATATATAGAGATTGCTAACATTACACTTAAAATGATAAAATTAGGATAAAAATCATCATACCTATGTATATATGTATTACACACTATCACTAATGTGTCATTATATGTAAATAATTTTTTTGAAAATCATTCAAATAACACTGTTACTCGAAAGAGAGATACTCTGTCTATCAACATGAAAAAGTGTAAAACAATGTGTCATTATATGTAAAAGTTGGATATTATCATGGTGTCGATAACAATGACTCTAGAAAAAGACTATGGTTATATCCATTTGACAGTGTCACAAATGTAGATGGTTGTTATTATAATGATGCAGATAACAATGACACTGTAAAAATTTTAAATCGCTTTTTATCAATTTGACAGGGTCTATACTGAGTCATTATATGTAGATGGTTGTTACATTTTGGTAAAAGATACCGATGCTCTTAGGGCTATACACAGGATCCGGTGTCATCGCTGTATCATTCTAATTTTATGGGTGTTAGATTACAGATACAAAGAACAATGATACTTTTACAAAAACTAATATGTATATCTCCAGGATAATGTGTCACTGCTGTATTAATAAATACTTAGGTTGTTGGATATAATGCTGCAGATACCAATGAACATATTACCAGCCATCACCTGGCTATATCCATGATCCTATGTCAAAGATGTGTCATTCTATTTTTAGTTGTTCAATTCTATTGCTGCAGATAACAATATGGAGGTAATAGAGCTAATTTTTATATATAAGCATGTTGCTTTTTCAAACTTATGTCTTAGTGTTTTGAGCTTTATATCTACATGTCAAGTTAGAGACATAAATTTTTATTTTTTTTATCAATACATTGTAATCAAAAAAATATATATTGAATTTTCAAATAATTTAATAATTATATGTTTCTAAAAAATCTAATTTCAAACGAAGTAAAGCTATATAATAACGAATATGGACTTATACTCTTTTTATATGTAGATTATATTTTAAAGAGTGTTTAAAAAAAATCTAAATATTTCAATATTTGAATTAGAAATAAAGTTATATATATATATTGAGAGAGAGAGAGAGAGAGAGAGAGAGAGAGAGAGAGATAAATATATAGATATATATATATATATATATATATATATATATATATATATATATATGTGTGTGTGTGTATGTGGGTAATGTCAATGGATTACCATATAAATAGATAAGTATAAATATATATATATAGAGAGATAAATATTTATAATTTAAAATATATATATATATCTATATGTATAAATATAGTTTATATATCACTACATAAATGTTGTTATTTAATAAATATATCGATTGATAGGAAAACAATCAATATAACATAGTAAATACCCATTAGCATCACAACTAGTCATTAGCAAAATATATCAATGAACATTGATCTGTATAACATCATCAGTGCATTACATCCTGATTAAAACAACAGAGAACAAATATAATTTATTTTCCGAACAAAATTAGTGACAGTATAATTTAGTGTGATGTACTTACTGGCACTGCTCCAAGTAAGGAATGTATCCTAAACTAAAAGTATACAATACATTCCTTACTTTCGAGTGCAGAGAGTGCCGTGTGGAAAATGAAATAAAACGCATGCGTGAAATAGAGCGTGCACGCGCAAAGTCGTCTCCGTATTTTAAAGATTCTTATTGGTTGGTAGTATCGTCGAAAATGATGACAATTGCGCATGCGCTAAGAAGTATATAGCGAACAGCCTGTCTAGCGACTGTAGAGATGATTGGGCACAGGCAGTGGAGATCAATGTGACGTCACGGTGGGCGGCCGAGTTTACGGAACGGAGACATTCTGAATAGGATAAAAAAATAGGTAAATTGCTATTTGATGTTGAGATGGAAATTGCATAGGACATAAATATAGAGTATGACTATCTAGATTAGTAATTGAAACCATAGTGAGTTTACCATCCCTTTAACATTACTTAAATTATTGAATGTAACATTTGAATGTTCTGATATTAAAAGGATACTAAACCCATATTTTTTTTCTTTCATGATTCAGATACAGCATGTAATTTTAAGCTACTTTCTAATTTACTCCTATTATCAATTTTTCTTTGTTCTCCTGCTATCTTTATTTGAAAATTGGGAACGTAAGCATAGCAGCCGGCCCATGCTCTATCTGAATCATGAAAGAAAAAATTTGGGTTTAGTATCCCTTTAATACGTAAATGTAAATTCTTATAGACTTTCAGAGTAAACATATGGACATTTTAATTCAAATGTAATATTCAATATTTGAATTGCAACATGTGTGCTATATAAACACTTAAAATCTTTAAGGCTATCCTCAAAGTCTATAGGGTTATCTTACAAACTACTTAAAGGGACACTAAACACATAGCATGCAATTTTAAGCTACTTTCTAATTTACTCCTATTATGATTTTTTTTCGTTCTCTTGGTATCTTTATTTGAAAAAGCAGAAATGTGAGTTTTGGAGCAGACCCATTTTTGGTTCAGCACCTGAGTAGCGCTTGCTAATCGTTGTCTAAATGTAGCTACCAATCAGCAAGCGCTACCAGGGTTCTGACCCAAAATTGGACTGTCTCCAAAGCTGATATTCTTGCATTTTCAAATAAAGATAGAAAGAGAACAAATTAAAATTGATAATAGGAGTAAATTAGTTCGTTGCTTAAAATTGCTGCTCTATCTGAATCATGAAAGAAAAAAATTGGGTTTAGTGTCCCTTTAAGGCCACACTTTAAAGAAAATGTGGACAGATTCATCTTTAAATTCCACATAGGGAAGCTTTTCAGTCTTGCTTACTTACAATATTTGGTGCCAGGGAGTCAGCCTCTTCATTTTCTTCCAAGACATCGTAAGAAATATCTAATGAGTTAAATCCTCACTCTGGTGTAATGCCAGAAACAATGTTTGGCACTAATTAAGCATTTCAATCTAAGGAACAAAACAAAGCACATTCTTATACAAAATACCTTTCTAATAATTGATTTGGGTACTATTTAAAGAAACCATTGTCATTTAAAATAAATTCAAATGACAAAGCTATAACAGTATGGGATTGCTTGCCTACAGAAAACATATAGCCCTGGATTCATTAAAGCTTGCTGAGAGTATGAGCTGTGAGATCTAGCAGGTAATTGAGGTATTTAATGCAATGATATTGAGTGTTCTGCATTTTATTTAGCACACTCGAGTCTACAGGTTCAATTTAGAATTGGCCGAATTGAGCCAATTCACCCTGTTTCACACCGGAAACAAAGGTTAAGGGGACAGTTTACTAAAAAGTTTTCTCATCTTTAATTTGTTCCCAATGATCCACTTAACCTGCTGGACTGTATTAAATTGCTTACAAGTAGCTCATTTACCCTTATATTGGCATTTGAAATAGTTGATTTAGCATGTGGTATCCCCACCTATTCTGTAAGTTTGTGGCCGCAGGTCCAAGCTATAGATAAGCTTTTTAAACACAGCCAGCAGAAGAAATTACACTCCCAGTGGGATATAGCAGAGATAAGGTAACACAATGTTGATTTTTCATTGTTCTCTCCAAGTATTGGTGATTGTTTAATGGACAGATATAAGATAAAGAAGCAGCCATATGAACACAATGTGATAAAGTAATGAGATCTGATTATACCTACAAGCTCAACCCATTTTATTAGGTTGTGGCTTCAAAACACAAAATAAGAGCTTTAATATACACAAATAACCCTTAAAAAAAAAATTCATAAATTTTTTACTCTGCAGTTGGTAAAAAAGCAATTGTAAACACATTGAAGGAAAAACTATTTTGCAGTATACTGTCCCTTTAAGAAGCAGCGGTCTATAGACCGCTGCTCCTTAACTCATACGCCACCTCTGAGGCCCTATACGATCAGGCTGATTGACACTCCCTGCTAGCGGTCGATTGGCCACAAATCTGCAGCGGGCGGTATTGCACGAGCAGTTCACTAGAACTGCTTGGGCAATGCTGAATACGGACAGAGTATGCTGTTCGCATTCAGTGTTGTCTGGTGGACATGATACGCTACAGTGTATCATGTCCGCCAGACTTTAATAAATTGACCCTTTCATCTGAAACTTTGGGGCTTGGTTAGAAGTCTGAAAATCAGCACAATGTTATTAATTAAAAATAAGCAAAACGATACATTGTTACAAAAAACACTCACAGATGGGCTATATAAATGGATGATTTACAAAACATTTATGCAAAGAAAAATCTAGTGTACAATGTCGTTCACTATTTTGTATGTGATGCAGCCTCCAGGAACTACCTTCAACAACACACATATTGTAGCAAACAGCAAACCGCTTTCTTGCCCGAGTATGCGTCTTTTCAGTGTCAGGTGGAGTGCTGTTGTTTCAGAATAAAACAAGATGGAATCAATGGCTGAGATGCCCAGCTCACTAAAACCCCTTACTGGGTCACTGGAAGTAATCACAGTGTCCAAACAAAGGCTAAGGGTAAGAGAGAAATTAAACTAAACTTAGTAGCTTAACTCTCTTCAGTACTTTAACCATCTCCTACAAAACAAACAAGAATTAAGTACTAGAAAGTAACTGTAAGTTTATAAATTAAAATATTAAATAAAGACACACCTTTGTAAATGATAAGTCTCCATATCAAGACTAATAAAAACAATTGCAAAGGATACTTAAATGCAGATCCAGGGTAAAGTAAATCTAAGTCAGATAGTCTGGATCAAAAACTCACAGGGAAAAGCAGTACACAATCATAAAACAAATGCAGAGTCTGCAAACATGCTAAAGTCATAAACCAAGTGAGTCCAAAACAAAGGGTTAATACAAAAGTCTAGACAGGGAATGCAGAAGTCAAATCAGAATATCCCAATAGTAAAGTGATAACTGTAGTGTGAAAATGTTTAGATAATTACGCTGGGATTTGAGAGAAAATTTCATATACGCCTATGGAACGCCCATGCTTAGCCCAAATTTACTTAAAAACAACAATTGTGATTTGTATTTTATACTTTTAAGTACGAATTTCTTACTTTTTTTATGCATATCCAGTGTATTTACATTATGATGTATGCTGTGCATAGCTAAAACTATTTATTCCTGTGTAATTTACGTTTTTATGTTTTTGATAAAATACGATTTTTGGTGGACAATTTTGTTAAGATTTCTGTGTTTATGGTTAACTTATTTTGCATAATTTTTAATTTACGATTTTCATTATGCACTTTTACAATGTATGCATATAATACTTAGAGTACGGCAAGGAGCCGAAATGCGTCAGTTGTGGCTAAAGTGTGTTCGGTGGGACCGCCGGAGCTGTCTGCCTGCTCCATTTGATGTTTTGATAACACATTTGTGGATGTTTTTTTAACTTTTTTATAAGAGTAAAGATGCTTGTTTTTTTTCTAGACTGCTCCTATTCACCGTGTTGTATTTGTAGTGTATGCATCTCTCCCTCCCATGCAAAAATGCAGTATACGCACTGTAGCGAGACAATCTGTTTTTAGGGTAAAAAAGTGGCTTTAGATCATTCTAACAGGGAAATAGGACTGGCGAGCATTCTTATAAAATCTCACAAGCCCAGAGACCATTTTAGAATCGGGCCCCTAGTTAGGCAAGACACAGATACCAAAGTTATCCAAAGAGCAGATTCTAGGTTTAAGCACATACAAATGTTTTATTCCGTTATCTTGATTAACAAAGGGATGTGAAAGTCAATATATAATTTTCATTATTCAAGTAGAGTGTACAATAAAAAAGTAAAAAATTGTTTTATCTATTAACAGATTTATCTCATTTTGCATCTCTTGTTATCATTGTTGAAAAATAAGCTCCTTTCTATGAGATACACTAAGCACTGTGCATCAGCTCATCAGCAATATAATGTTGAAAACATTGCTGCCATAGTGTTAAAGGTACTCTCCTGAGCCTACATGTGCTCTTCAACAAAAGATACCAAGAGAACAAAGTGAATTGGATAATAGAGGTAAATTGGAAAGTTGTGGGGGGGGGGTTCTTTAATTTGCATGTTCTATGCAAATCATGAAAGTTTAATTGTTACTTTAATGTTATCTTAACCTATGTGTGCTTAAAGGGACATGAAACATAAAAAGTTTCTTTCATGATTTGGATAGAGCATTCAATTTTAAACAATTTACCAATTTACTTCTATTAGCCAATTGCCTTTGTTCTCTTGGTATCCTTTGTTAAAGAAGCAGCAACGTACTATTGGGAGCTAGCTGAACACATTGTATGAGCCAATGACAAGAAGTATATGTTTGTTTTTTTTATTTCTTTTTTTTTTTTTTTTTTTTTTTTATTTAAGGCTGCCATAAAAACCATTTTACAATTTACGATTCAGACATTTTGCAAAGAAAAAACACAAAATCAAATGAAAACATATAATGTCTTAAACACTCCAGAATGAAATTGGAAGATACAATATTCAATCTGCAAAGATGACATACTGTATTTACATTATTCATCCAAATTTACCATACAAATGTATCAGAAAATAAAGTTAGATCTTCTTTGATCCTTGGCAGCATGTTTTATGCAGAAAATTAAAAGGAAAGAAAAGAAAAGGAATAGAGGAGAGAGAAAAAAAAAAAAAAAAAAAGGAAAGAGGGGAAGGGAGCTCCAACTCCTGCACTCCTCTCCACCCTGCTGGCATTCTCCAAACCACTAGGATACCTATCATGACCATTCCCTTATTTACTTCTCGTATTTATTTAGATTGATCTACCTATAACTAGAAACCCACTCGTGTGGGAAGTCACCTAACAGAGCCAGATCATAAAAACATTCAGAACTAAAAAATGGGTATAGTATAGTCTTTTGTATATCTTCCGAAAATATCTTGATTATTGGTAACCATCCCAATAAAAAAAATTTGATTCCTCGTTCATTCACTTCTCTGAGATGAAAAGATTCAAATGTTATCTGCATCTGAACCATTTTAATGAATACTGAGAAACCTGGCATTTTTTTGGACTTCCAGTTTTTTAAGATTAAGTATCTAACCAATAATATAATTGTATTTAAAATCTTATTTTGTAAAGCTGCTCCTTGACTGGAACGATCCGTTAGGAATAGAATGTCTTCTACATCTAAATAGATATCAGATTGGTACAGTCTATTTATCCAGACGACAACCCTCTTCCAAAATTGACCGCTCCTGGGACAATGCCAGAACATATGCAAGATATCTGCCCTTCTAAAAGTATATCTTGGGCAAAAGAAGTCCTGACCGGGATACATTTTAGCCATTTTCCCTGGCGTGCAATAAAAATTATTAATAAGTTTCATGTGGCTTTCTTTCCAGCTTATTGGAATAGTGCATTTATTTAGTGATTTACAACTGTCTCTTAATGTGTCATGATCTATAACTAACATTAAAGATCTCCATTTTAAACTTAATTTTTCCAAAAAAGAATCACTTTGTTTAGCAAGCATAATACTATATAGCAATGATATTGAGGGTGCTTTAACCCGGGCAATGACCATAACAGACCTATTCTCCGACCAAGCGATCATCTCACTGCCACTCCATCTCTTAGATGTTATAAAATGACATACCTGCAAATATGCGAATAAGCTATTACTGGATAAGTCGAACTGGGATTTCAAATTATCAAAAGATATAATTTGTCTCTCCTCTGTAAAAAATTGACCAACTGACTTAAGATTTTTGCTATACCACTCTCTGTATATCCCCTGATTATATCCAGGAGGAAATTCAGGATTACCTGTTAGGGGTAAATATTCTGAATATGAATAACCTATATTGATTAATTAACAAATTTTTTGCCATGCAAGAATAATATTTTGTATAGATATTAGCCTCTTTAGATTATTCGGGATTTCTTTAGATTGGACATGTAATAAGGCTTTGAGTGAAAAAGGGGCAACTAGGGCATTCTCTATATCTGGGGTTGAAAACCAGCAAGTTTCTATAAGCCAATCCAGTGCAATTTTACCCAAGGCTGCTAGATTATATAATCTTACATTGGGTAATGCTAAACCAGTAGCTTCGCGTGGTTGCGTCAATTTTTCTATTGCAATACGCGGTTTCTTATTATTCCAAATAAATTTAGAGAAACTGGAGTTCAATTTCTGTATATCTTTTTTATCTAAGATTAGTGGGAGATTTTGGAACAAGAACAGCAGCCGAGGAAAGACTATTGTCTTAATAAGGTTTACTCTAGCAGACATTGATAACGGGAATACAGCCCAAAGTTTCAAATCAGAATAGATTTTCTGTAATAAAGGATAGAAATTAAAAACTGTACCATTTTAAGGGGTTTCTATGAAGGAAGATTCCAAGATATCTAAGAGACTCCACCTCATCCTGTTTTTTGAATCCACATTAACTCACTTTTTTTTTTTTTTTTTATAATTTTTATTGAGGTTTAGTTCAAAATACACAGTCAATGCCTTCCAAGACAATCAATATACAAAATTGTTTCAAACAATACAAACAAAGGCAATACACCCATAATGTACATAGTATAATTATACGGCATCATTTGAGGAAAAAGAAAAAAGAAAAATCATTAGGTATACTTATACTTATTAATTAAATGGTATGTCTTCTAGATGGAATCAGAGGCCACTTTTGGACCCCTCTGTATTACTTAAACATGGAGTTACAGAAGACAGCTATAAATAATAGGGGACCACTTTTGGGTCCCAGTTGGTAAACCTCTATTTTAAATTTTATAGGTTTATTACTAGGTTTTTGAAAACTTAAATCCTTGCTAGGTAAATACTAACCTTTGAAATAACATCAACAGCTAGGCACTGTATATTTTAATAATTAGCACTAATCTGGGGACCCAGTGAGCCTAAACTACCCATGGGGACATAAACAAATAACTGTTGGCCACTCTAATGCTCTCAACTATTTACAGATATTTTTATAGTGAGTGGACAGCTTCAATAAAACCAATAACAGGGAAACAGAATACATTAAGATCTTGATATTCATGGCGGACCTAGAGATCCATGCTATGGGGAAGTAGGTACAGTACAATAAGTGAGGCTTGTTCTGTTGTGATGTAAGTCAGTTAGCTATTTACTACAAGAGCTAATTCAAAAACATTCACAAATTGATAAGTTTACAGGGACCAAGTCAGTTCAGTTTAAAGGGCGAGCTAAGGAACCTATTGTGTCTGTAATAGATGGGGACCAGATATGTGCTTAACTTTGTAAGGGAGCAATGCAATACATAAAAGGCTCTGGAAAGGTGAAACCCGTGTCAATATAGTAAGTGGAGTGTATTGTCTGCTATGTAGGTATATTATATTATATTAATCCCCCCCAATATTAAGGTAGTAAAAAAGGTGAACATGCTTTTGCTGTCTCGGCCGCTGACAGCTTAGCATTAGTTGTATAATACACAGGGGTAAGAGTTACAGACATACCAGAAATATAAGCCCCTAGAATCCAAGTCTGTAGAAAAGATATTCAGCAAAATATTTATGGGGAAAGCTTTGACTGGCCTCACTCTTACCAGGGCAGGGTTAACCTTTGTAACGTTCACCAGTAAGAATATGTGAAAACATTGCTAGCCTATTATGTCTAACCACTAAATTCAAAAGTTAAGCAATACTCTAGTTACAAACAGTAAGGATGGAACGTTATACACACAGTTCACAAGTGAGAGTAGAGTATGGTAATGCCTAAACATTTATCATCTAACAGACCTCAAGCTCTGGTGCCGCCATAAAAGTTCCTATGGATGTAAACTTAGCTGCAGGTGAACATTCCCATAGCAGAGAGGGCAATAAAGGGAAAAAAAAAAAAAGTAACAGTTCCCAAAGTTGTTCAGCTAGAAAGATATTAAACACATTCCTAAATATTAAAGTGTGCAATTGTCAAACATATGAATAACCTTTCAAAACTATTCTCTGTAATTAGGAGAAGGGAGCTGCAAATAACCTCGCAAGAGGGAATAAAGTTATCATGCAGGTAGTACCAACAATTAATGTGAGTAAGGCAGCAGACCACACTATCTACGTTCCGGGCAATATAGTATATGTGATAGTGTCCAGATAAGTATCCCCATACTTCAGGCTCAAGCGCCGCCATTGTAAGTCCCGTGTACTAGGTTCGGGCAAGCATATAGAACCCATCTTTAAGATAAGCCCCCATATGGATGAGGCGCTAAGTAAGCAGTCCCAATGTTCGTCTGGCTGCGGCTGGGGAAATATCAAAATGTTACTGCACCTTCTCACCTAGTGCTGTCGCCCGTACAGATTTTTAGCAATTATCCTATACCGGAACGCCACATTAGGCCAACTCCATCTGTGGTGTGTGCCGGGAACAGGGCGAGATGATGTCTCTGCTCAAGAATACTCCCCCACTTGCGGCTCGCTCCCCCAGGGCTCCGGGTGCCAATACTAGAACCAGGTTCTATGTCTGTGGAGTTGCCGGTCTCAAACAAGGCAGCACAAGGGATGTCCCAGTGAACAACGGAAAGTCCGGGGGCCGCAGGCCCCATAATCCACCTGCATTGATTCTGAGTGCCATCCTTGATAGTTGCCCGTGTATCATCCCACGTGGACAAGTCTCCGGTCTCATCTATTATCTGAGGCAAAGTTGTCTGCTTGTTGGTGGATACGTGCTGTGGAGGTATCTGAGCATACTGCATTGTCATCTCTGCCATCTACCAACATCAGCGTCTCCTCCACAGCAGTGCTTAGAACGTCAGATGAGCGTGTTCCCTCCATGTATAGATCCTCTGCCGCCATTACAGGAAGCATATCGGGGGAAGGGGTAGGTTCCGGCATCGCCTCAGTACTCTCACCGGTTCTCCCAGTCCCTTTGAAACAGTTATCCAGTAGCTTGTGTAGTTTTAGATAATGCTCGTTTAGCAGTGCCAGGAGAGCCTCTTCTAAATCTCTCTCCATGGTATGAATGAATAATGGCGGCTCTGGCTAGTAAGGGTACAGTTGCTATCCTATTCCAGGATATCGTAACCCCGGTATTCGGGGGGGGTAGTATTGCGGCAGCCCCAGTCCTACGTACAAAATCCCTTTCAGGGGCTTCTTCTATACCTGAACTAACTGCGTGGGTGCAGATACTTGCTGTAATGGCTGATAGGCTGGAGAAGAAGGTTGTCACGTAGCTGCCCCAACAAACATAGGCAGGACATCAGTCAAAGTTTCCACTTTTAGAGTATAGGTATAGGTTGCAGTAATTAATTTCTTCAGCATAAGAAATATCGAAAATTACTATGAAAAACTCATAAAAATAGTTTCTGGCTCAGAGAGCTTCATTGAAACCCGTCCTGCCGCATTGAGCGTAGGCTCTGCCCCCCACATTAACTCACTTTTATTATAATTTATTTTGTAACCAGAAAAAGAACTGAAAAAATTCAAACAATCTATCACTGTGGGAATAGCCCTATGTGTATTATATAAGCATATAAGTATATCATCCGCATATAAAAAGGTTTTAAGTACTGTCTTACCAATAGTAATCCCTTCTATAATGTCCCTTAATCTTATCGCCAGCGGTTCCAATGCTAAATTAAAAAGTAGAGGGGATAACGGGCAGCCTTGCCTAGTACCCTTTTACAGTTTGATCCCTGGAGTTAGGTTATTATTAATAAGCAAATATGATATTGGACAGTGATAGATATTGCGGATAAACCGCAAAAAATGATTTTTAAACCCAAATTTTCCAAGAATCTCAAATAGATATTCCCATTCAATAGAGTCAAAAGCTTTAACTGCATCAAGTGTTAACAACGCGCAGTCGTGACCAGGTTGTCTACCCGTCTTTTGGCTTATGTTCCACATATAGTCTAATAAGGTTATCACTCTCCGGATATTTTTAGATGCATTTCTTGAGACCATAAACCCCGTCTGGTCTGGATGTATAACTTCATCAAGACCTAACATTAATCTAGATGCTAAGATAGAGGACAAGATTTTATAATCCACGTTAAGTACGGAAATTGGCCTGTATGAGGCTGGATCTTCCGCATCTTTGTCCTTTTTAAGAATTAGAGAGATATTAGCAGCTGCAAAATATTCTGACGGTGGATTACTACTTATGAAATAACTGTTAAATAGTTTTTCTAATGTGGGTTTAATCTCTTCTGCCAATATTTTATAGTATTCTACGGGTAGGCAATCTGGTCCAGCAGCTTTATTTAATTTTGCTTTTTCGATTGCTTCACCAATCTCTTCTAAAGATATGGGGGCATTAAGTTTCTCTAAAAAGTCCTGTGAGATCCTAGGGATATCTATTTGTGACATGAAATTTTCTTGATTCTGAAAATGATTACTACACTTAGTATATAGTTTTTGATAGTATTCAAATAGTACTTTACTAATATCTGATCCTTCTGTGTATCTTTTATCATTGTCCCTGATAGCAAGAATGTAGTTCTTCTTTTTTCTACTTTTAACTATTTTAGCAAGAAGCTTAGCCGAATAACCATAGTGTCCTTTATAACGAAGATTTAATTTTATCTCTTCTTCCAGAGATTTCTGTTTAAGGAAAATCTCTCTTTCTTGTCTGGCCCTAGAATAATTCTCCCAGTGGACGTTGGATGAATCCCCAAGAAATTTTCTATAACTATTTCTTACTTGATTAACCAGTTGGTTTTCCCTTAACTTATCTTTACGCTTTTTTTTGCACAAATAAGCCTTTATTTCTCCTCTTAAATATGCTTTAGAAGCTTCCCCGAAAATTTCTATTTTGGAATAATAAGATATATTAAGAGTGCAATAATCTTTCCATTTCTGTTTTAACCATAAGGCGAATCTGATATTATTATATAAATAACGCGGGAAAGCGATAGTAAAATTTCCTTTTGCTGGATTCGTTAAAGACTGGAATGACAGTGAGACAATCGCGTGGTCGGATATCGTTATATCCTCTATCGTGGCCTTCATCCTATGCAACGAAAGAGATTCAGCAATTAAAATATAATCTATTCTTGAAAATGTCCTGTGCTTTTTAGATTCACACGAATAAACGCACTTATCTGGGTTCTGCAGTCTCCAGACATCGGTAATTTTAAGATGGTGGCAAAATTTTCTCATAATTTTCGCTTGTTTATTATATACTGCTATATTCTTTTTTGAGAATCTGTCAAGCTCAGGACAAAGTGAAAGGTTGAAGTCACCACCTATCACCAAGTTATCTAATACAAAAGGTAATAGTTTGCTCTTTAGCTTTTCCCAAATTTTTTTAGAAAAGACGTTTGGCGCATATACGTTACAAAGAACATATTTTATCCCTTTTATTCGTATTTGTAAAATTATATACCTATTCTCAGGATCTAATTCCGTCTGTATTATCTGATCAAATTTTTATTTAGAAGGATAGCCACCCCTAATCTTCTTCTGTCACATGGTGTGGCAATTACTTCACCTATCCATCTAGATCTTAATTTAGGTATCTCATTATCCCTTAAATAAGGTTCTTGTAGAAATACTATACTAGGTTCCTGACGACCCAAAGTCTTAATTATTATTTTGCGCTTCATTGGGTTGGTGATACCCCCTACGTTCCATGAGAGAATTTTAAAATTTTCTATCGGATCAGCCATGATACAAAATTAAAATAACATTTTTAATAATAATAAGAAGTATATGTGTGCAGCCACCAATCAGCAACTAGCACCCAGTAATGCATTACTGCTCTAGGACCTACCTAGGTATTGTTTTCAACAAATGATACCAAGACAACAAATCAAATTAGATAATATAAGTAATTTGGAAAGTTGTTTAAAATTGCAGGCTCTGTCTAAATCACAAATGAACATTTTTGTGTTTCATGCCCATTTTAAAGGAATAGGGGCCAAATTATCAAGCTCTCTTTCATAAATCGGCCCCATAGTCTAGTCAAAATTAACCTTTCATGATTCAGATAGAGCAATTTCAAGCATCTTTCTAATTTACTAATGTACTCCTAATTTAGGAGCCAGACCATTTTTGGTTCAGAACCTGGGTAGCCCTTGCTGATTGGTGGCTACATTTCAGATACCAATCAGAAAGTGCTGCCCTGGTTCTGAACCAAAAATGGTCCGGCTTCTAAGATTACATTCTTGCTTTTTCAAATAAAGATACCAAGAGAATTAAGACAATTTGATCATATGAGTAAATTAGAAAGTTGCTTAAAATGACATGCTCTATCTGAATCATGAAAGTTTAATTTTGACTAGACTGTCCCTTTAAGCTGGAATAGCCTAAAGCCTATTTTGATTATATAAGAGCAAAGTGTATCTGTTCTAAAAAAAAAAGTTATTTTTATCATGTGCTTTGGTAACTTGACTATTATAAGTTTATTCATTCATAGTTTTATACATCTCACAATCTATTTTTCTCAGCAATAATAGATTGACGAGTCCATGAAAGCATTAGCGGGTAAAAACTCATTAATGCAGAGAATCAGGGGCTATAATTTCCTTCGAGTCAATAAAAAAGAAAGCTTTTCATTAGGTGTAATCTCTACATCACTGAGCTTTCCATCCTTTTGGAAATATTAGGGACTCCGTTTTTAAAACAGTTACAGAATGATTAAACTATATTTATATAGGGTATAAAAATTTATCAAGTAATACAATGACTTGCCTTATTCATAACACTTAATGTTCATGTAATAGGAGGTTTTATTCAGCAGTTAAAGGTCTTAAGTGGGGGGATTTGGATGTTGATAGGTATTATGCTGATAGATTAATTACACACCTTTTTGCACACAAAAAGAAATGAGTTTTACAGTTTTAACAATTATTAAAAAGAAACTTAACCATGTGGTCATCAGTTCCAGCAGCCTATTTTATTTTCCAAATTCTTACCTTGGGTTTTTTCTATGGGGCCGATTTATGAAAGTGCGAGCGGACATGATACAATGTAGCGTATCATGTCTGCCGCACATTGATAAACGCAGACAGCATACGCTGTCGGCATTTATCATTGCACAAGCAATTCTTGTGAACTGCTTGTGCAATGCCGCCCCCTGCAGAATTGCGGCCAATCAGCAGCTAGCAGGGGGTGTCAATCAGCCTGATCGTATAGGATCGGGCGGATTGATGTCCGCAGCCTCAGAGCAGGCGGGCAAGTTATGGAGTAGCAGTCTTTAGACCGCTGCTTCATAACTGCTGTTTCTGGCAAGCCTGAAGGCTTGCACAGAAACAGGGGCATTAAGCCATTCGGCTCCAGAGAAACAGGGGCATCAAGCCATTCGGCTCCAGAGTATTGCGCGAGCCTGAAGGCTCGCGCAGAAACAGGAACATCAAGCTCCATTTGGAGCTTGATAATTCGGCCCCAGAATATCTATTTATGCATTAGGCATGGGCAGGATTTTGTTATATGGCCTCATGTAGCGGCATTTAGAAATTTTTAGCACCAGATTTAGTTGTATAATAGCACAACATACAAAAACATGGATTTTGCACAGATATTTGTGTGTTATGCAAATAAATCCGGCGCCGAAAATAGTCTCATGGCCTCCAGCCATGCACAAATGCGGAATAATGAAATTCTACCCATGTCTAGTATGTTTGTCTATCTATAGATAGAGCAAGCAAACAACTTTCCATTTTACATCTATCATTAAATTCAAATTGTGACGGGATATCCTGTGTATAGCTCTCTTTATAGAAGAACGGTGACAGCAAATCCTTATTTATTCACAGAATTATAGGAGACAAACAAACAGGTGACGTTTCAGGATCTTATCCCTTACTCATGCCATGCCTAACAAACACACAATGTACACTTATATACCTTAATATCACTAGGTGGCGCTAACAGGTATTTTAACTAATTCACAACCTGAATTGATACATTTTATACAAATTCCCTAGTGACCAAACAAAATACAAACTTCAGCAACAACTCAGCAACAACTCCCTGTCCCCACCTCTCTTTATGTCATTCCACAAGTTTTTGATGGGATTGAGGTCTGGGCTCTGAAACAGCCCCAAAGTACGATGCTACCACCACCATGCTTCAAAGTCAGTATGGTGTTCTTTGGATGTAAGTTTTACTGGCTTTGCGCCAAACGTATCTTTTACAATTTAAGCTAAAAATTTTAACCTTTCTCTCGTCAGACAAAAACACATTTTCCTATATGGTTTGGGGTGACTGAATGAATCTTTTGGCATAATTTAGACAGGCTTGGATGTTTTCTTTTTGTAAGTAAGGGCTTCCGTCTTGCCACCCTACCCCATAGCTCAGTCGTCTGAAGAATATGAGAGATGGTGGTCACATGCAAGTAGTGACCGGTACCTGCCAGAAATTCCTGTAGCTCCTTCAGTGTTGCTGTTGGCCTCTTGGTAGTCTCCTGGGTAAGTTTTCTTCTTGTCCTCGCATCAACTTTGTATGGTCATCTTGATCTGTGCAATGTCTCTGTTTTCTTCACTTATTGATGATGGATTTGACAGTGCTCCGTGGTACATTCTTTGCCTTTAATATTCTTTTTTATCCCTCTCCTTATTGGTACTTTTCAAAGATGAGCTTGTGCAGTTTATTTGGGAGATTTATTTCAGACTACTGCTCTCCCAGTAGGATTAGTAGGGTCATGTGTTAGCTACTGCTGATTGGCTCACTGGCGGTTACCATTTTGGGACCTGATACTCCATGGTGACTAGTGCAAAAATGACATGCTGTAGAGAATTAGCGCATATCATTTGTGTACTCCAATGTCCTTTTAACGTTCATATGCTAATATTGGGCACATTTCTTGTAGCCTGATGGTTAGTTTACATGAATTGTGTCTGAGAAATTTGAGTTTGGATCCCTGCACATTGTTTTGGTTACATCTGTTTTGTCTAGAAACTTACTGAAAGATCTTCATGCATACAAGAGTTATTCTAAAGGAAATAAGGGACCCGTGACTGACTTCGAAACCTTTTCACCCACCTTCGCAGAGGTATATACTTGCTTGCGTGTCACCTCCCCCTGCTTTCACATGACCAATCACATGAGCAGGGCCTGTCAATCACTCCAAACAACCATGTTTGGGGGTTATCGCCACCAAATCAGAGGTGGTAGAGATTGTATGTAATGGTCAGATGACCGCTGCTTCTTACATTGCGGAAAGCAGGCTTTTATGAGTGAGCCACTGTTTAATACACTGACCTATAAATAATGTGTTTTTCTGTGCACACCCAATTTAGCATTAAACAGACAGTCAAAAATAAACTTTGTTTGATCAGATGGTGAGAGTCCATAATTAATCAGAAGTGGGAATTCCTCTCCTTACCACAAGAAGGAGTATTTCCACATGTGATGAATGACAACTCTCACCATCATGAAAGACATTGATTTGTCAGGGTAAGCATACATTTTGTTTTAATGATTCAGAAAGAGCATGCTATTTTAAATAACATTCCAATTTACTTATGTAATCAAATTTGCAAGTTCTCTTGGTATACTTTGTTGAGAAGCATACCTACATAGGAGCAGCAATGCCCTACTGAGAGCTAGTTTCTGATTGGTGGATGTACATATATTCATCTTGATATGTTCAGCTAGTCCCAGTAGTACATTGCTTCTTCTTTGACCAAGTACACCATGATAATGAAGCAAATTTTATAATAGAGGTAAATTGGAAAGTTGTTTAAATTTCTTAGTTCTGTATAAATCATAAAATAATTTTTTTACATTCTATGTCCCTTTAATACAATTTTGTACTGAGACACTATAAGGAAGATCTATTCTATAGGGGATCTCATTTAAGGTCTAATTTTATTCTGTCCACATATTTGTAGCAATTGATTAGGAAATAGATTCTGCTGTAGAAAAAAATGAATGAAGTTAATGTTGAAAGAATATAGAGATGTGAATTGCTGCATTGTATCAAGGTATGAAGGCTGTTATATAATCTCAGCACAAGTCAATCTGTTACTATTTGCTACAGCGGCACTGGGAGCCGTAATTTAATACTTTTACTGAGTTATGAACGGGCTCCAATCATCCTTATGATAGGATTCCTAGTATTTCATTCACTAACCATTTCATCTTTCAATGATGGTTTGATGATGTAGATCTGTTCATCTAGGAACTGTATCAAACTTACTAATTCCCTTCATTGAACTCACTAATCATCATTTTAGGAGATAATATTTGCATCACCAAATAGCCCTGAAAAATTAACCTAGTGTTATACACAGAAGGTTTAAAAAAAACGAATTCAATATTTTTATATAACTATCAAAATCTTTGCTCGCTTGTACTCATTGCATAATTCTTTGAAACACTATACATGTCCTCCTAACATGAGCAGCACACTGTTTTAACAGCTATTCATTTTTCAACACTTTGACTGCCAGAGGGAGCTGCAATGCATTGTGTCTTTGTCCTCAAAGGGGTTAATAGCTATATGGTCTCATCACATATATCTATTTATGATCACATATACCTGTTTATGTAGAATCACTATAAAAGTGACTTAAAGGGACACTGTACCTTTCATCCTTATGGAAGAGCAGAATTAAATATTTTAAAATTTTTCAACACCAGAATTTTTTTTGTTTAAATAAAAGATAATCCCTTTATTACCGATTCCCCAGTTTTGCAAAACCAACACAGTTATAATAATACACGTTTTACCTCTGTAATTACCTTGTATCTAAGCTTCTGCTGACTGCCCCCTTATTTAAGTTCGTTTGACAGACTTGCATTTTAGCTAAATCAGTGCTCACAACTAGGTCACTTCACGTGCATGAGCTCAATGTTATCTATATGAAACACATGAACTAATGCCCTCTAGTGGTCAAAATGCATTCAGATTAGAGGCAGTCTTCAAGGTCTAAGCAATTAGCATATGAACCTCCTAGGTTTAGCTTTCAACTAAGAATACCAAAAGAACAAAGCAAAATTGGTGATAAAAGTAAATTGGGAAGTTGTTTAAAATTACATTCCCTTTTAAAATCATGAAAGTTTTTTTTGGACTTGACTGTCCCTTTAAAATATTAAAGAGAAACAGGCACTCCAATGGTGTAATATCTCTAAACTTATAAAATGATACAATTATATGATCTAATTAAAATGCATGCAGAACAGTCTGGGATTATTTGAGAGTAATATTTTTAAATTCACAAATAATTTTTTTTTTTTTTTCTAGCATGTGATTTTTTCATTCTTTTTTGTTTTGTAAAAGTGTCATTCATCCTTTATAATTTTCAGGTGAATGCAACAAATGAAGACAAATTTACTTTTGTTTTGTTTTGTTTTTATACACATAATTAAGTTTTAGTAGGTGGTACTCAATGGATACTGCTGTATTAGTTTAAATTTACATTCAGCAAATTTAGTGGCTGCTCTTTAATATGTATGATAATTTTTTTTTTTAGATTTGTTATTTTTTTATTGGCAGCTATTACATAACAAACTTAAATATATCTTGCAATAGTACATAATGCTTATTACAGATTACAGGCATATATATCTGATAAAACATGTCTTTAACCTAATCTGTACGATGTGGTGATTACCTATAAATTGCGCCTGATAAATGTACAAACTAAAATACAACAAAAACAATAACAAAACCAACTGGATCACTTTTTTAAGCATAAGTGGAATGTTCTACGATCTCGTAAATGTCCTATGCTATTACACTTTCTGTGAATATATAAAACAAGAGCAAAGAGTGAGGTAAGAACAAGAAACAAAGGGTATAAAGGGGGTTACGAAGGCAAGAGAAATAAACCTTGATGTAGTGAAGTATGCAGATTTTCTATTTATATGTTATATTATGAGTTAGTGGTTATATTATGTGGTAGCTACGGAGCGGGGTGTGGGAAGGATATTTGTAATTAATTCTGCTCTACTAGTGTCCCATATGAATTTTATGTCATGTTCTAAGTTATTTGTCTTAAAGTGTCCATATTCTTCCAGTATTATTGTGATGTCCATATGAGTAGTCCAACAGTCAAGAGTAGGGCTTCTTTGGTATTTCCACAACTTTGCTATTAAGGATCTAGCTGAGTTCAAAGCTAATTGAATTAGTCTTAATCTGAGTTTACAGGGACAGGGAGGCAGAAGATTAAGCAAAGTTATGAACGGTTTGAGGAAAAATTTAATGTGTTGTCCTAATAAAATCCCAATAAACTTCTCAATGATAGACCAAACATGTTTCATCTCTCGGCACTTCCACCAGATATGTGTCATGGTCCCTCTCCTCCCACATCCCCTCCAACTTTTGTCCGAGGAAGCAGGGAAGATGCTCTTTATTCTAGTTGGTGTTAGGTACCACCGTATGAGAATTTTATAGTTTGTTTCCAAAAATTTAGTAGAGGAAGATGACTTCCTAGTGTTTGTAAGAATACAATTCCACTCTGAATCTTTAAACGTTCTCCCCAATTCTCTGTGCCATCTTTCTATATACTCTGGTAATTTAGAATTTTAAACAGTTTTTAGGAGTTTCCTTGCCCACAAGAGCGTGTTGCGCAAAGGAACCTCCAACGTGCATAACTGTTCAAATGGCGTTAAGGGCCTCGCTAATGCTTCTCTGTCAGGATTTGTTTTTAAAAAATGGTGTATCTGACAGTATTTCAACCATTTAGAAAAAACTCCTCCCAGAATTTCATTGAGGTCTTGTCTATCTTTGAGTTTACTGTCTTTGAGTAGCTTGCATATTGGTACTGAATATTCCATTTCCCAATTGTTTGTATAGTTCATTTTAAGTTATATACCATCTAGTAGATCTGCATTTGGCGATATAGGGGATAGAGGGGACCTCAAAGTAGAAATCTTTGGTCTTAAAATGGAGTCCCATAAATAAAAAACCTGCTGATGTAAAGGGTATGCTGTTAACCAAGGTGAACAGCTTTGTTTTGTCAACCAACACAAGGTTCCAAGTGCAATGGAGTGTAATATATGGGAATCCATTGGGATCTATGCTTTTGAATCCTTATTTCTGTGCCAGTCTAAAATTCTTTGTAAACAGGTAGCTTGGACCCAGCCCACCCTCTCGGACCAAATTATACATTGTTATTTTCTTGATTCTTGGCTTTATATTACCCCATACAAACTTATTGAAAGTCCTTTGTGTTTGTGTAAGGAACTTTGTGGGAGATGTAGCGGGGCTACTTGGATTATGTATAGTAATCTGAGAAGGATATTCATTTTCAGAATCTGCAGTCTGCCCCACCAAGAGAATGGGCGATCTTTCCAGGAATGTAGGTCGTTCTGGATTGTTGTAAGTAAGTTGGTAAAATTTAGTTCTAGAAGTGTTTTCGAGTTTGGGGTTATGTATATTCCCAGGTATTTAAGGGCCTTAGGTTGGTGTTTGAAGGGGCATGACCGCAATAGTCTTTGAAAGACTGGAGTTGGAAGATTGACATTAAGGATCTCCAATTTTTGTTAATTTACCGCAAAGTTGGAGAATTTACTGAATTGTATAAATTCTTTTAATACTTCAGATTCCGATGTTTGGGGAGAAGAAAGCGTAAGGAACACATCATCTGTGTAAAGTGATCGTTTATATTGTAATGGACCTACTTTTATTCCTGCAATTTGGAGGTTTGATCTGATTTCGTGTGCTAAGACTTCCATACTGATTATAAATGGGATTGGGGAGAGTGGGTAGCCCTGCCGTGTACCCTTATGGATGGTGAATTTATCCGATAATATGTTGTTGACTCACTTTTGCGGTGGGAAGATTATATAAACTTTGTATTCTTCGGAGCATTGTATCTCCTGTTCCTACTCTACGGAGTGTTGCAAAAAGGAACTCCCAACTAAGACAATCGAAAGCCTTTTCGGCATTCGTCAATATCACAATCATGTCTGTTTTTGTGTGTTTTGCATGGTCAATTAATTGTAGTGTTCTAATAGTATTGTCCCTGTCTTCTCTACCGGGGACAAAGCCCACCTGATCTGTGTGTATAATTTGAGGTAATATTCGATTGAACCTTTTTGCTAATATTTTTGTGTATATTTTCAGGTCTGAGCTCAACAACAAAATAGGTCTATAATTGCCTGTATGTTGGGGGGATTTTCCTGGCTTGGGAATGTCTGATATGTTTGCCTCCAGGCATTTCAGGGGGAATTGACTTGTTTGATCAATTTGTGTGTAAAGTGCTAAGAGGTGTGGGGCTAGGGATTCTTTATATAATTTATAGTATTTATTCGAGAAGCCATCTGGGCCTTTTAAAGGTAGATCGTCTATAGCACTTAAAATTTCCTGAAGAGATATTGGTTCATCTAAAGCTTCCGTATCACTGTCTTGTATTTTATTTAACTCTGTGTCTTGGAGGTAATGTTCTAACATGCTAGAGTGGGAGGGGTTGTTTGAGGTAGGGATGTTATATAGACCTCCGTAGTAATCTCTAAAGGCATTAGCGATAGCTTTAGGTTCTAGAAGATTAGTTCCTTGTTTATCTGTTATATTAGAGATGTCGTTTTGGAAAGTTTTATGTTTCAGAGCTCTAGCCAATAGAGAGCCAGCTTTATTTCCACAATGAAAGAAAATTCATTTAAGATAAAGGGCTTTCTTACAAGCTTCTCTGTGGAGGTGTGCTTTAAGTAGTTCTCTTATTTTAATTAGAGAATTCAACAGGTCTTTTCTTTGAGGATTATTTTTATGGGCTCACTCATCTCTATGCAAGTTACTTAGGAGGATTTTATATGTAGCGTTAAATATTATTTTTCTTTTAGCTTTTTGTTTAATTAAGTTCCCCCTAAGGACCGCTTTATGTCTAGCCATGTGATGGAGTAAATAACAAAGTTGTCATTGTTTAGTTGAACGTATTCTTTGATCTTTTTGAATCTGTATTTTAATTAAAGGGTCCTGCAGCATTGCCTCATCCAGCCTCCATGAGAATGGATAAAGGGGAGTCGAGGGCCAATTCATCACAATTGATTTTGACGAGTGGTCTGACCAGACTATGTGGGAGATGTTAGAATCGACGACTAAGGGTAAATTACTATGGTCAATAAACCTAATTATCGATACGTTAATAAGATTGAGCCGGATTAGAAAAAATGTGTAATTACGAGTCGTTGGATGATGTGTGTGCCATATATTAATTAATATAAGGTCCTTAAGGGTGTGTAAAATACTGGTCCTTGTACTGGGTGATAGTGTACTCCGACCCTGCGAACAATCTTGTTGTGGGAATAGGGCTACATTAAGGTCCCCTCCAAGAATTAGAGCTCCCTTTTTTACCTGAAATAGCTTATTTCCTACCCTATTAAGAAATTGGGTTTGTCCTGTATTAGGAGAGTAAATGTTGACTAAAGATAGATTCCTCATAATAGTATGAGGAATCTATCTTCTTTGTCATTGTACTTCTCTAATAACTGAAATTGGGTGTGTCAGTGGAATAGGATGCCCACACCATTAGTTTTTTTGGTATGCGAATTAAGGTAAGATGTAGGGAAATCTCACATAAATTAGGTTCTTTGCTTTTGAGGAAATGGGTTTCCTAAATAAATACAATGTTTCCTTTCTCTTTCCTAAACCAGTTAGGCGCAATCAAGCGATTAGTGGGAGAATTTAGCACCTTACAATTTTGAGAGATTAGGATAATATTTTTAGGTGGTGTGTTCATGAGAGTATTTCAAAGCATGAAAGCCTACCCTAAAGTTCAAGTGACTAGTGTAGAAATGTATCCGGTGTTGTCCTATAAAATCTTGTAAATCCCCCACACCGGTCCCACCATGTGGTTTGTCTTTAAGCTCGCCTCCATCAAGGAAGGGATAAGGGAGTGATCCTTGCTCAAGAAGTAGAAGGAGATTTGTGTTATTAATCCAGTTCGAACTCACATACAAACGTATAAAACCCAGTAAACAAACATTGACAAGAACAGAGATGTCCCACTAACACTCTCCTTTATGGAGGTGGGAATAATTGGGGTATTTTTCAACCTACAAAGGTGGTAGTGCACCTAAGGAGAAAAAAGAATGGTTAGCATAGGGAGGCAATAACAGTAAAACATTTGCATTACTATACTTGGTGCAGAATTTAATGTCAAATTGAAATTTCCTGATCATATAAACCATATGCAATCAAAACTAACTATTAGAACAATTAAAGGGACACTGAACCCATTTTTTTTCTTTCATGATTCAGATAGAGCATGAAATTTTAAGCAATTTTCTAATTTACTCCTATTATAAATTTTTCTTTATTCTTTTGGTATCTTTATTTGAAATACAAGAATGTAAGTTTAGATGCCGGCCCATTTTTGGTGCACAACCTGGGTTGTCCTTGCTGATTGGTGGATAAATTCATCCACCAATACAAAAGTGCTGTCCAGAGTCCTCAACCAAGAAAAAAGCTTAGATGCCTTCTTTTTAAAATAAAGATAGCAAGAGAACAAAGAAAATTTGATAATAGGAGTAAATTAGAAAGTTGCTTAAAATTGCATGCTCTATCTGAATCACGAAAGAAAAAATTTGGGCTCAGTGCCCCTTTAAGAAGCCACATAAAGGATACTCCTTTAGTGAAGGTCACCAGAACAATATCCCAGTAATATGTTTGTCCAAACATAGTCCTAACTTCTCATGCATGAATTGATCCTGGGTGGTTTAGTCTCCAATTTAGCTAATTCCTGTGTCTGCAGAGAGATTACTTATCTTAGGCAAAGTGTCTCTTGACCTTTTTCTGTTGACGTTTGTCCACTGGGGATGTTGGGGTCTTGGTGGTGGAAGATCTCCCAGTGAGGAAGTGTCCTTGGTGTTTTCGAAAGGTGGAAGCGTCGGAACAGGAATATCCAGTTGTTGACAGAAGTTTTCCATATCATCTGGGGTGCGATGTGTGGAAACTCTGCCGCTCTTCATTACCCTCAGGCTGAAGGGAAAACCCCATCTATAGGGAAGGCCATGATCTTCACTTCTTTGCAGTTTTGGAGTGTGATTTGACTGAGGTCAGCGAAAAATTGCAACTATCATCTATTTTGAAGGTTTGTTGTTTCCTTGTCTGTGTATCCATGAAATCTCAGTATCACATCTCTAGGAGGGTCAGAATCTCTTGGTACTGGTCTCAATGCTCTATGAGCTCTATCTAATTGAAGTTCCGACAGTTGTGGATCATTCATTAGTACTTTTAAAAAATGTTGTAGAACGGACTGAAGGTGGTCAGTGGCAATTTTTTCGGGAATACCCCAATGCGAAGATTCTGCCTCCTACCTTTATTGTCCAGATCTTCCAACTTTGTTTGTAGAAAATGTATTTGTGACTCTTGAGACTCCACTTTACGTGTGAGTAGGTCCACAATTGAGGTTTGGTCTTCAGCCTGTTCTTCTAAGTAGGCAACTCTGTTTCCCAGGTCTGCCATGTCTTTTTTAATTTCAGAGAGGCTTTCTTTGATCATTTGGCTAACTTGCTGGATAAATTTTGAAAAGTCCTCCTTTGTGGGTAGATCTTTTAGATCAGAGTGGGTAATTGGCGTATCACTGTCTGATGGTAATACTTCCTGCAGCTCTTCTTGCTCTGTATTTGAAGTATCTTCATCAGCGTTAGATGCCTGTAGTTCCTTAAAATAGGTATTCATCTTAAGGCCTGAAGGGTGTGGGGATTTAGCCCCCTTTTATGCTTGGTGTGACTTTCTTGATGCCATGAGGAGTTGTAGTAATGGTTTTCTTTCTTTTTATTGTGATATCAAGGATTAAGAGGTTGTGCTGAACCTTATGATAGTATGCAGTTTAATGTCAGTCTGAGAGCAATAGAAATGATTCAGACTTTTATAAGTGGTGGCTTATAAGCATTGGTTAAAGATCATCAATGAGCACCTTTTTACAGAGTATTATCTGGATTTATTTGGAATCTCTAAGGGTGCCTATTATTTAAATACTCAGCTGACTTAGACTTTTTACCAGGTCTACTCTTACCGCCCTGCGTGACTAGAATCTGACATTTCAGTATAGGCCTTTGTGAGAGCTGAATGATCCCTGCAATATCAGTGTTTACAGAGGAGAGGTTAGTGTAATACCTAGCTCTGACGCAAGTGTTTGCTGAGGGTAGTATTGAAGGCCGCCTGTGAGCCATTTACCATATGGTGTTGTGCCTTTGAGGTACTATCGTCATACCCTTATTCTGTCGACTCTCCATCGGCTCCGTGATTTGTTTCCTGTGCGGATCAACAATCCGGTGTCTGATGTGTTCCGTTGAATGCTTGCGGCCTCCTCAGCTATGTAACACCACACAGGTCGGTAATCCTGTGGGGGTCTCCTGACCAAAAGAGCAGGGGCGCGGTCAAAATCTGTGCATCAGTTTCAATCCATTAGGGGTTGTATTTTGATTTCTGCCACCAAGTTAGTGCACGGTGCCTCTAGGATGTTTCCCCTACGTTTTACAGGGTCACATCGTCCTGTATCTTTTGCTCTTCTCCTATGATGCCAATTTCCTAACGGAGTATCAGGTTAGTGGGGCCATCTCGAGCAATGGTTGACTCCGCCCCCATATGATAATTTTTTTGAGTAAAAAATAAATAAAATTTTAAAATAATTTCACAACCAAATAATTTCAGAAATGTTTTGTAGATGATCTATTTATATAACACTTTTTTAATGTATAGTTTTGCTCAATTTTAAATAACATTCTACTGATTTTCAGACTTCTAACCAAGCCCCAAAGTTTTAAAAGTAGACTGTTGTCTACCTACTCCAGCTTGCTCCTGTTTATGTAAAGGGCCTTTTCATATGCAGAGGAACTGGGGGTCTGCTCTTTTTGCTTTCCAGCCCATTTCAGTGGGTGTTCCAGTTTAACCTTTTCCACGGAGCTAAACTGGAAGGTTCTAAGTAAGTTTTTAAATGGTTTTATACTGGATATTTATATCAGTATCTGTGCATATTAATCTTTATATTAGTGTCTATTACATGCAGTTATATGAAAATTGGTGTATACCGTCCCTTTAACTTTCTTGCTTGCATACAATCATATCACTGGCCTGATTAACTGGACAGGAGTTACCCTGTGGCTGTAGTGATACATGCATCTGCTCTCAGCATTCCAGCATCTTGCACAAGTGCTGCTAAATTTTCAGTTCCTTACAGATATAGTATTGGATATGTTTTAATTTATGAAGCCATTTACTGCCCTCCAAGGGTGTCGCTCCCACTCAAGGGACCTAAATAAAATAACATTTAAAGGGACATTGTACACTAACATTTTCTCTACTTTAATGTGTCCATTTTACCTGCTGGAGTGTAATTAGTTGTTTGCAAACATCTCCTTTACCTTTTTCTTTCATTTGAAATAGCTGATTTTGACTGTAGAAACCACCACCTACACTAAAAATATGAATAATAAACATAATGTCTGTATTAAAGCTAAGTAAACAGGATTCAATTGCACTGAGGACTCTTTCAGTGGTGGGGCAGGAGAAAGAGAGAGGTTTGATAGAGAGATGCGTTTAAATCTAAAATAGCAAATTATGCTCAGCTATAATTAGCATTTCAAGACTTAACTATGTTTAGAGATAAACAACATTAGAAGTTCTGCTTTACTTGCAGGCTCAGACCATTTTTTATGGGCGAGTCCTTGAGAAGAATAGGTGATGATTTTAATTCACAAAATTAACATCAAGGAACATTTTCCATAATTTTAATACTCTGCAGTAAGTATAATAAGTTCTTTGGAAGACAAGGGTAAACAAATGTTATAATATGTTGCCCCTATAAGTTTCCATTTTTTGTAATGATTTTAATTGACAGCTGGTTAAAATTCTGGACTGTCCAGTTTAATGCTGATCACCTGGCAACCATATTTCTGAAGAAAGGGTAATGAGGAATTATTTGGTAAATTCAACTATATCACAAGTCAGTTACTGATTTACAGCAGGTTCTAAGTGGGTTCCCAAAAGATTTTGAATGTTGCGATGTCTCCTGAAAAGTTTATTAGGAATATATATATATTTTTTAATATAGCCCAGCTTTTTAAAATAATTACATGTCCTCAGGTCTTACCATCCTTAGCATAAGAAAAAAGCACAACATTAAAGTGAATGTAAAGTTGAATGAATTTGTGCCCATTTTAAAAAAAAATACTATTTAAAACAGGGGCACTTTCATTTATCAAACTTTATATTGCAACGTTTTTTTTTAATACTTACCTTTTTCCTTATGAAACCCAGACCAGCAATGCTCTGTACTTACCTCAGAATTGATGAAACCGTCTTCCTCCAATCATGCCGTACACCCAGAGTGACTATCTCGGAGTCATGAGGCCACGCAATGATTGGAGGAAGCCGGATTCATCATTGCTGTGGTAAGTACAGAGAAGCTGCGGGTGGATTACCGGTCTGGGTTTCCTAAGGAAAAAGGTAAGTCTGGGTTTTATAAGGAAAAGGGTAAGTATTTTTAAAAAGTGTTGCAATGTAAAGCTTAATGAATGAAAGTGCCCCTGTTTTTAATAGTAAGTTTAAAAACTGGCACTCATTCTTTTAACTTTACATTCACTTTAAGTCATAAAAAAGACTTAACAATGTCAGTAGGCATTTGGTTATTCGTCATGCTAAAAAAAAAAAAAGAAATAGAATCCAAGATTCCAAATGTACCTGCTTTCATATCTCACTTTTTCCCACTCAAATATTATATGGTGCATTTAAATATTTGTATGTCATGCATGACTCAATATGTTGGGGAAAGAATATGTTGTCTAAAGTTGCACACAAATGAAAATCTTATGAATATCATAATAAAAGTTGTTAATGGTTATTCGGGCTGCAATTTTTCAATTATCTATACATGCAGCAGCACATTTTTTTCTGAGTATGTGACACTGGAAGAAATATTACACCACTGAAATACAGAAAACCTATATTAGACTAAAATGAGGTTATATGAATATTTACAATAGATGCCTGAATATCTGAATACAACATCTCTCATTAGTTTACTTTGATCAACTCACCTATTTAGTTTCAATCAATATTTATTTGTTTTTGTATAAATCAAACTAGATCTGGAAGTTTTAAATTAAATGAACGCTTATCTAACTATACAATTAGTATGTTTAAATCAATGTTTTTTTAGGTTTTTTTTTAATAGCACTATTATGAATTGTTGCATACTAGCCCAGGTTTTGGCTTAAAGGGACACTGAACCCAAAATCTTTATTTTGAGATTCAGATAGAGCATGCAATTTTAAGCAACTTTGTAATTTGCTCCTATTATCAATTTTTCTTAGTTTTCTTGCTATCTTTATTTAAAAAGAAGGCATCTAAACATTTTTTTTTTGTTTCAGGACTCTGGACAGCACTTTTTTATTGGTGGATGAATTTATCCACTAATCAGCAAGAACAACCCAGGTTGTTCACAAAAAATGGGCCGGCATCTAAACTTACATTCTTGCATTTCAAATAAAGATACGAGAATAGATAGATAAGAGAATGAAGAAAATTTGATAATAGGAATACATTAGAAAGTTGCTTAAAATTGCTTGCTCTATCTGAATCATTAAAGAAAAAATGTGTGTTCAGTGTCCCTTTAAGCTTGTGGTTAACCCTTTGTTGGCTGGAGTCAGCTACAATGCATTGTAATTAAATACAATATTTTTTTTTATTTTTATTTTTTTTTCCAAGTGCTGTTCTTATGGTGCTGACATTTTAAAAGAATATCACATTTCCTCTCACACAATGACACATTATGACATGTCTACCCCTCTGTGTGGAGCAAGAAAAAATATATTGAGTATCCAAATTTCTCCCACATATCAGACCTTTCTATAGCTTAAATTTACTACTAAAAAATGAACTATGTCACCCTGGGCAGGTTGGAATTAATATAAGGAAACAGAATATTGTCACAAATTTTTCACATTTTATAAGATTTGCTTATAACGTACCAGATTCTATAAAAATTATATTCAATTAGAACCAAATTTATTTAAACCTATAAAACTACACAGGTTCATCTATCTAATTTATCTTCTTCTTATAATGAGAGAGAAATAATGGGACGTAAACCATATTGTAATTTAATTCTTTCTGAAGTATTGCAATAAATTAACAAACTAGGTGAGTGTGCAAAAGTCTTTTAATAGTCAAACTGCACCCCTACTTCAGTATTGGGAACAGCCAATACATACTTGTTAATATAGTTGTTGTTTTTTAGCAAAACTGCTGTTGTTTATGTTTAGCAGTTTTTTATTGGTTCCCCTCTAAAGAGGCAATTAGAAAGAAAATAATTGCAGGTTTAGACCTTTTACGCCTATAGTGTGTACTTCACCTTTTTAAGAATTGGAAAAACCCTTGAGTTAAAGGGACAGTCAAATCCAAAAATGTTTTTATGATTCAAATAGGGCGTGTAATTTTAAACAACTTTCCAATTTACTTTTATCACCAATTTTGCTTTGTTATCTTGGTATTCTTAGTTGAAAGCTAAACCTAGGAGGTTTATATGATAATGTCTTAGACCTTAAAGGCCGCCTCTAATCTGAAAGCAGTTTGCTAGTTTGTTACTACTAGAGGGCATTAGTTCATGTGTTTCACATAGATAACATTGAGCTCACACATGTTAATTTACCAATGAGTGAGCACTGATTGGCTAAAGGGCAAGTCTGTCAAATGAACTGAAATAAGGGGGCAATATGAACTGAAAAAAGGGGGCAGTCTGCAGAGGTTTAGATACAAGGTAATCACAGAAGTAAAAAGTGCATTAATATAACCATGTTGGGTATGCAAAACTGGGGAATGGGTAATAAACGGATTACCGTTTTTTTTTAACAACAAAAAATCTGGTGTTGACTGTCCCTTTAAATTACATGAAAGAGTCAGAAGAGGTCTCAGATAACTCCTTTAATTAATAACCCACACCTCTTCATATGGTATCATTATCTACAATTAAAATCTAGAGCACAGGAAATTATTGGTCAGGAGAAAACCTCTGCAAAAACCCCACTCAAAACACTATCACCTAGATCACGAATTTGGTGTTAGCCTTAAAATACAGCGTTGAAGGGTCCCAACGCTGCTTTTTAACGCCCGCTGGGCGTCTGACAGGTACAGGTGTACCACTCACTTTTCTTCTGCAACTCGAGGCTACCGCAAATCCCCTTACGTCAATTGTGTATCCTATCTTTTTAATTAGATTTACCTAACGCTGGTATTACGAGTCTTGGAAGAAGTGAGCGGTAGACCCTCTCCTGGCAAGACTCCTACCACATTTAAAAGTCTGTAGTTAAGAGTTTTATGGGCTAACGCCGGAACATAAAGCTCTTAACTAAACTGCTAAAAAGTACACTAACACCCATAAACTACCTATTAACCCCTAAACCGAGGCCCCCCCCCCACATCGCAAACACTATAATAAAACATTTTAACCTCTAATCCTACATTATACCCATGAACCCCTAATCTGCTGCCCCTAACATCGCCGACACCTACATTATATTTATTAACCCCTAATCTGCCGCCCCCAACGTCGCTACCACCTACCTACAATTATTAACCCCTAATCTGCCGACCGTACATCGCCGCCACTTTAATAAATGTATTAACCCCTAAACCACCGCACTCCCGCCTCGCAAACACTAGTTACATTTTATTAACACCTAATCTGCCCCCCAACGTCGCTGACACCTGCCTACAATTATTAACCCCTAATCTTCCGACCCCAACGTCGCCGCTACTATAATAAATTTATTAACCCCTAAAACTAAGTCTAACCCTAAGTCTAACCCCCCCCTAACATAGCTATAATTTAAATTAAACAAATTAATTTAACATAATTAAATAAATTAATCCTATTTAAAACTAAATACTTACCGATAAAATAAACCCTAAGCTAGCTACAATATAACTAATAGTTACATTGTAGCTATCTCAGGGTTTATTTTTATTTTACAGGCAACTTTGTATTTATTTTAACTAGGTACAATAGTTATTAAATAGTTATTAACTATTTAATAACTTCCTAGTTAAAATAAATACAAAAGTACCTGTAAAATAAAACCTAACCTAAGTTACAATAACACCTAACACTACACTATCATTAAACTAATTACCTAAACTACCTACAATTAATTACTATTCAATGAAATATTAATATTAATATTAAATGAAATAAACACTAAATTACAGAAAAAAAAAGAATTACAAGAATTTTAAACTAATTACACCTAATCTAATCCCCCTAATAAAATTAAAAACCCCCCAAAATAATAAAATTTCCCTACCCTATACTAAATTACAAATAGCCCTTAAAAGGGCCTTTTGCGGGGCATTGCCCCAAAGTAATCAGCTCTTTTACCTGTAAAAAAAAGAGTACAATACCCCCCCAATATTACAACCCACCACCTGAACACCCTTACTCTAAAACCCACACAATCCCCACTTAAAAAAATCTAACACTACCCCCTTGAAGATCACCCTACCTTGAGCCGTCTTCACCCAGCCGGGCACAAGTGGTCATCCGATCCGGCCAGAAGTCTTCATCCGATAGGGCAGAAGAGGACATCCAGACCGGCAGAAGTTTTCATCCTATCCGGGCAGAAGAGGACATCCGGACCGGCAGACGTCTTCATCCAAGCGGCATCTTCTATCTTCTTCCATCCGATGAGGAGCGGCTCCATCTTGAAGACATCCGACGCGGAGCATCCTTCCAGCATGACGAACTAACGACGAATGACGGTTCCTTTAAATGACGTCATCCAAGATGGCGTCCCTCGAATTCCGATTGGCTGATAGGATTCTATCAGCCAATCGGAATTAAGGTAGGAAAAATCTGATTTAGTTTTAAATAGGATTAATTTATTTAATTATGTTAAATTAAGTTAGTTTATTTTAAATTATATTTAAGTTAGGGGGGGTTAGACTTAGGGTTAATAAAAAAAAGGGTTAGACTTTTAGGGGTTAATAAATTTATTAAAGTAGCGGCGATGTTGGGGTCGGAAGATTAGGGGTTAATAATTGTAGGTAGGTGTCAGCGACGTTGGGGGGCGCAGATTAGGGGTTAATAAAATGTAACTAGTGTTTGCGAGGCAGGAGTGTGGCGGTTTAGGGGTTAATACATTTATTAAAGTGGCGGCGATGTACGGTCGGCAGATTAGGGGTCAATAATTGTAGGTAGGTGGCGGCGACGTTGGGGGTGGCAGATTAGGGGTTAATAAATATAAAGTAGGTGTCGGCGATGTTGGGGGAAGCAGATTAGGGGATAATAAGTATAATGCAGGTGTCGGTGATGTCGGGGGTGGCAGATTAGGGGTTAATAAGTGTAAGATTAGGGGTGTTTAGACTCGGGTTCATGTTAGGGTGTTAGGTGTAGACATATTTTTTATTTCCCCATAGGAAACAATGGGGCTGCGTTAGGAGCTGAACGCTGCTTTTTTCAGGTGTTAGGTTTTTTTCAGCCAGCTCAGCCCCATTGTTTCCTATGGGGAAACCATGCACAAGCACATTTAGCCAGCTTACCGCTACCGTAAGCAACGCTGGTATCGAGGTGAGATGTGGAGCTAAATTTTGCTCAACGCTCACTTTTCTGAGGCTAACGTCGGATTGAAGAAAACTCATAATACCAGCGTTGTCTTAAGAGAGCGGTAAGGAATAAAGGCTTGTTAGCACCGCACAGCCTTACCGACAAAACTCGTGATCTAGCCGTAAGTCTCTCTGTTCACCATACTCGTAAGTGCCAATCTCACAGGGTACTGTGAGATTGGCACTTACCTACATATGTGGTGGGAGTGTGGGAAGGTCAGGGAAACCTGGGAACATACATCTGAATTACTGAGCTTGATATTTCAAAAGAGAGTATAATTGGTAATAGAACAGGCACTGCTTCATTTCCGAATCCCCGAATCCCCGAATTCACTAAGCAAAATAATAAATTAGCAATGTTGATTTGTACGATATTTAGACTGTTTATTGCCCAATTCTGGAAAAAAACACCCCAAGCTTCGAAATAATAAAACATAAGATTACTCACCACTATAACATGGCGAGTGCAGCCGTAGAATTTTTGAATAACAGAGAAAGCTTCTTAATGCTATGGGAACCCTATATTATGCACCATGAGGCCTCCTTGAGAGATGGTACCTAAACTGACTGGGGCAAGTTTCGAGGGCTGGGGAAGAGAGCCAGAATACTGAGACTAAATATGTCGATGAATTGGGGGAGAACCAAAATGGGATTTAACTTTGCATTGATGTATTGAATATTGTCATTGAGACTTTGTAGATAAGTACTTGACTGTGAAACGATGGAATGTTTGATTTTTGTAAAATGCATTTATTGGGGGCGGAGTTCCGAATATTGCAGAGGAGCCTAATAAACAGATTTCCATGAGCGCACCATTTGTGATAGAAAATCACACGCATGCGCTCTATAAAGGGTTCCTGAATTTCACAGCAATAAATATTTTAGCAGTGACGTATGTGGCCAGGTATGTGATGACGCTGGCACGCATGCGCATTAGGTCCAAAATGTCTGAAACAGCTGATGAAACGTCACAGGAAGTGACATGGTTCACTCTTTTCCAAAGTTCGCCCTCTTACCAGGACACCTGCACCTCTCTTCAAAGTGCAAAGTACAGCTGTCTAAAGCCAGCGTGTCTGATCTGTGAAAGCGCACAGCTACTGTCATGAAACAATATGTGTGTATCAAGAGGGCAGCGTTTAGTATACAGATGCAGAGCTTTCCCTATTCGCTTCTGTAATGGGTTTAACTAAAGTAGAGATGAGCAAATGTGGTGAAAGTGCAATTCGTTTGGTAAAACGATTAGGTCTGTGGACATTCGTTTTGGACAATTAAATGTTGATAAGAACGAAAATCCATTAAAATTCGGTAAGCGAATGTTAGTTACAGTTTTCAAATGTTCATAATTAGATCGAATATCCACATTCAATTTAACAAATACTATTCAGAAGTTCAATAGTTCATGTGGTAGAGAATTTAGTAAATTGATATTTAATAGATACAAATATATCAATTCAAATTATGCAATATTGGAAATAGAACAATATGAATATTACATTTAAAGAGAGCATTAGAAATACTATTACATTAAAGGGACACTGAACCCATTTTTTTTTTTCTTTCATGATTCAGATAGAGCAGGCAAATTTTTTTTTTTATATATATAATTGTTTTATTGAATTTTCAAAAATATGAAATTAAGTGAACAAAATAAAGAGTGAGTACATCCTCTCATATTAGACATACAATTAACACACATTAGTTACCATAAACCCCAACAACTTATACAAGGAGTTATTGGCTTACGTCTAATCTTGTCAGAAGTGTTTAAGAAGTATACAAAATAAGGATTGAATACAATCTCTCACATTAATCGCACATAAATACCAATTGAACACATCAATTATCATGTACCCCAACATCTTATACAAGGAATTATTAGCTTACTTCTGAGCTTGTCAAAAGCTGTTCAAAAAAAAGAAAACCATAAGAGAAAATTATTTTTTACCTTATGTCTGCAATACAACAAAACAAGAAAAGAAAAAGAGAACAGAAAAAAAAAATCCTCATCTCCCCTCGCCCTCCCCTCCCCCCAGTCTCATTTTTCCTTTTTTTTCCCTTTCTTTTTCCCTTCTTCCTTCCTCCTCCTCTCTTTCCCCTCATTCTCCTTCCCTACCTCTTTTTCTTTCCCCTTTCTTACTTTCCTTTTTTCCTCTCTTCCCCCTCACCATATATCCAGTAATACTAAATCAGTGTTTCTGAATGGAAAAATTAAGTGTTCAATTTCAGCAGGCGTAAAGATCTTAATACATTTTGCCAATTTGCTAAAAAAACGCTTCTATTTCTCTTTCTAAGTTTAGGTCTGTAGATTTTTGTTCAATTAAGTATTGTTTTTTAAGGTAATTCCTAGACATGTACATGGCGAAAAAATTCGGTTTGGTTCGGTTCGATTCGGATTTTTTCGAATTTCGGTTCGGAGCGATTCGAATTCGGAAAAATTTGAATCAATTCGGTTCGGATTTGTTTCGGATTCATTCGGATTCGAATAAATTCGGTTCGGATTTGTTTCGGATTCATTCGGATTCGAATAAATTCGGCTGGATTCGGTTCGGTTCGGAAATTCGGAATTTCGGTAAGTGTTAGGTGGGATTAGACTAGTATTATGTACTGTACATTAGGTGTAACCCATAGCAGAGTGATATAACCTAATATACTGTACAATACTAGTGTAATCCATGGCCATCCGAATCTACCGAATAAATCCGAATAAATCTGAATAAATCCGAAATTATTCAGATTTATTGGGTAGATTCGGCACTATTTTAATTCGGAGATTCGGTTCTATCTGAATCTCAGTATTTGCTGAATTTTCCGAATTTCCGAATCGAACCGAACCGAATCGCACATGTCTAGTAATTCCTGACTTTTGTAATTGATGGGGACGCCTTACTTTTCCAGTTCTTAAATATTAAGTTTCTGGCTGCTAGGATGACTAAGTTTACTATTTTAGAATCCTTGAAGTTTCTATTGTTATCAACTAAAAATATAATAGATGTCATTGTTAATTTGAAGGGCATAACTTTTAATACTTTGATTAACCAGTACTCAATTTTATGCCAAAATTGTGTGATTCTCGGGCATTTCCATATCATATGGGATAGGTCAGCTGCTGGTAAGCTGCATTTTGGACATTTGTTAAAATTAGTATTATACCATCTGTAACCTCTATCTGGAGTGTAATATGTTTGATATAAAAGTTTTATATGTGACTCCCTCCAGGTCTCAGCCTTAGTTGCTTCTATCAATAATTGAATTGACCTGGGCACTTGTGTTTTACCATTTATATTAGCATTAACATGATTTATCCATTTTTGGGCTATTTTCGCTAAACTCTCAACTCCTTTATGTGAGACAAGGAGATTGTACCATGGGGCTATGGAGAAGTGGCCTGCTTTGTTCAGTGTTATCCAGTTATCCAATTTGCCCAACGTCCATTTCCAAGAGTATTTGCTGGTTAACTACCAGGCATAGTGTCTGATCTGTAAGTAAGTAAAGAATTACTGATTATTAAAATTGAAATCCAATTTCAGTTCCTTTTGATGATGCCTGTTTCTTGCTTAAAAAGTTGCTAAACCCTAGTTAGCCCTTGGTTATACCAGCGTTGTAGATTTGGAGCTTGTGTTCCCTCTTGAAACTCTAGATTCCCTAAGAAGGTTTGTTACGTTGGTATGTAGGTGTTAACCTTGATGAGGGCACCGATTTTTCCTCAAGCTATAATTATTGTGTATATGGTGTTTAGATCTTTCACTTGCTTGGGTATTAGCTGGGGAGATATATGCAATAGAGATACTTGCGATAGGGGATATGTCACGCTTTGATCGAGTTCATAATCAGAGAAATGATTTGATTCTGCGATCCAATCTGTAGCGATACGCCCTAAAAAAAACAAATTGTATAGATATAGATCAGGTAAGGCCAACCCACCTTTTTGTTTTGGAAGACTTAATCTCTGTAGAGAGATTCTGTTTTTTTTAGCCTGCCAAATAAAATGGCAGAGAGCTGTATTAAATTTCTTGATATCATATGACTTTAAGATTAATGGAAGATTTTGAAATAAATAGCAGACCCTTGGTAAAATTACCATTTTGAACAAAGCGAAGCGTCCCAATAATGAGAGGGGCAAATTTGGCCAATTCCTCATTTGTTGTATAGCTTGCTGAAGTATTGGAGTAAAATTTAAAGAGTACCATTCCTGGGGTTCAGCTGAGATTATAATCCCGAGGTATCTGAAAGAGTTAGAAACCATTTTAAATGGATTATCCATCCAGGAGTTGTTTTTTACCCTGAGCCATAGTATTTCTGATTTAATTTTATTCATTTTATAACCTGAAAAAATGCCAAAAGTATCAATTATATTTAATAGTTTAGGAATATTCTCAAAGGTATTAGCAATATATACCAGCAGATCGTCTGACCTCTTTATTGCCGATTATGATGCCCTCGATTTGTTGCCTTATTTTTATGGCTAAAGGTTCGATTGCTAGATAAAATAGCAAGGGTGAAAGCGGGCACCCTTGCCTTGTTCCTTTTTCTAACTTAATTTTTTTTATATCTGGCCATGGACAACTAAACTTGTAGATGCTTGTGTGCAAATATTTTTAATTAAATTAAGAAAGTTGTTTGTCAGTCCAAATCGCTTTAGTGTATCAAATAAATGTTGATGATTAAACCCTATCGAATGCTTTCTCAGCGTCTATTGCTAATACTGCTGCGTCTGGATAAGTTGTATGGAATTTACCCTCTGAATTTTTAAAGTGAACGACAACCATAAGAAGTTGTTTGATCTTAGCAGCTGAGCTTCGTTTAAACAGAAACCCAGCCTGATCACTGTGAATGATTTCAGCTAACCCCTTTTGCAGTCTCTTGGTTAGAATGAATGTGAAGATTTTGTAGTCAGAGTTTAATAATGCGATGGGTCTATATGATTCCCTTCTTTGCGCATTTTTCCCAGGTTTTAGAATAAGGATAGTATGAGATTCTACAAAATTAGACGGAATTTGAGCGTTTTCCCTGTAATAAAAATTAAAAAGTTTTGTTAAGTGAGGGACAATTGATACTTCTAAGCTTTTATAAAATTTGTTTGGAATTGCGTCTGGGCCTTGTGATTTCTCTGATTTTAATGCTCGTATTGATTGTAAGACCTCTAATTCGGATACTGGAGCGTTTAAGTTAGTTATGAACTCGACTTTACATTTCGTAACAGGGAGCTTATCCCAGAATTTCTCCTGTGCTTCCTTATCAGGGAGCGAGGGAGCGTAGATATCTTTATAATATTGAAGAAATGAGTCTGAGATTTCCTCAGTTGAGATTAACCGATTATTATCAACCTGTAGACATTCAATTATATTTGACTGTCTAGAGTTTTTTACCAACCTTGAAAGTAGTTTGCCTGCTTTATTGCCGTATTTGTATAGTTTGGATTGGTATTTTAGTTCCATTTGTACTGTCTGACTAGTTATGAACATATCACATTCCTTTTTTACTTTGATATATCTATTCCAGTTCACTTCGCTAGGGGAATTCAAATATCTGTTATATGCATTGGCTACTGAGGCTATCAACTGTCTTTCCTTCTGTCGAAAGTTACGTTTGAGTTTAGCAGAATAAGCAAAAATGTCTCCCCTCAGGACCGCCTTTGTTGTTTCCCAGATAATCGAGGGGCTAGATACAGAACCCTCGTTTAGCTTGAAAAACTCATCCATTTTAATTTTTAACCAATTCTTAAATTTTATATTGTTGCTGAGGTGTTTTGGGTAAAAAAAAACGTGGTCCACCTGAGTACTTCTTCTGAGTTGGAATATCCAGCATTATGGGGGCATGATCTGAGATGCAGATTTCTGCTATAGCTGCTTTAAGTCCTACTTGATATAAACTGTCATTTATTAACATTAGGTCTATTCTGGAGAGGCTCTTAGAGGCTCTTGAATAACAAGAATAAGCCTTACTATCAGGGTTTTGAGCCCTCCATACATCTCTAACTGCTAGCGTTTGAAAAATGCTTTTAAATAGCTTCATTTCGAGGTTATCTTTTTTAGTTTTTCTTAATACACCTCCGTGTCTGTATCTATCTAGAGGATAGCAGGGAGCTATATTAAAGTCTCCAGCTATGACTACTTGACCTTCCGCAACCTGGAGGAGTTTAGCTTGAAGATCATCCCAAAATTGATGATCAATTACATTAGGGGCGTAGAGGTTACAGATGGTATACGTTGAATTAAAAAAATTTATTTTTAGAATCAGATATCTACTATCCGGATCTATTATGGTAAGTAGTTTCTCGTAGACTATTTTTTTCCCCAGGAGAATAGCAACTCCTTTCTTCCGATTTAAAGAAGGAGCAAAAAGTACCTCAGCTACCCATGAGTATTTTAATTTAATTGATTTATCAGTGTTTAAATGTGTTTCCTGTAGGAGTGCGATTGTAGTGTTTAATTTCTGAAGGTGGGAAAGAATCGTCTTCCGCTTAATCGGAAAGGTTATACCCCCTATGTTCCAGGAGGTGATTCTAATCATGTTATTCATGGCCTGTTAATTAAGGGAGCCCAGGCGTGCAAAAAAAAAGGGGGGGGGGGGGAGACGGAGAGTAAGAGGGAGAGAGAAGGAAAAAAAAATATATGATTACACATTTATATTTACAATTGGGATGTCTCATTCAACCATAATGTTAACAATTAATCCCATGTTCCACTAATTTTTTCTCTGCTTCTTCAGCAGAGTCAAATTAAAAGGTTTGATCCTTGAGGACTAGCCTAAGTCTGGCGGGGTATACAACAGTGGCTTGCCATCCTGCTTTTAACAATTTCGAACATATCGGGGACAGCTCCCTCCTTTTCCTGGAGGTCTCTGTTGAGAAGTCCTGGAACAGGAGGATTTTATTACCATTATATAGAATGGGTTGGTTTTTTCGAAAGTACTGTAGGTAAAGCATTTTATCTTGAAAATTTAAAAACCTTGCGATAATTGGTCTAGGTCTATTTGTATTGTTTGGGTTATCTGTGGCTCTCCCTAATCTGTGGACTCTTTCGATCAATACAGGTGATTGAGCTGGAGGAATTTTTAGCATAGTAGGTAATATATTTGTTATAATATTCATAAGGTCTTCTTGTTTGAAAGGGTCAGGGAAACCAATTATTCTAAGATTATTCCTTCTAGACCTATTCTCTAGGTCATCAATCTTGGCCTGTAATTTCATTATCTCATTTTGGTTACTTAGTTTCATAGGAATATATGTATTTGTAGTGTCTTCTAAATCAGAGATTCGCTTTTCCACCTCCTGTAATCTAGCGGAGTATTGTCTAACTTCTGCTGTAAGAGTTATGAGGTCTTGTTTAATTTCGTTCTTTAAAGAGTCAAATTTGGGAGAAATAGCTTGTAGGATACTGGTTACTAAGTCTTGATTATCTTGCAATACTATAGCCTTTTGAGCTTTTACTGGAGTACCTTCACCTGTGTTTTCTGCTGGGGCTTCCATTGGATTCTTGTTCCTGCGTTCCCTATTCTTGGTCGCCATGCCTGGATTGTGTTTAGGAGTGAAAAATGTGTCCATAAGAGAAAAATGTGCCCGCACACCCCGTGACTTTGTGAAGCGGTGCCCCCTGTTGGGGATTTAGAAGAAAAAAAAATCCAAGATGGAAGAGAGGTAGTGAAAAGAATTAAGAGTGCCCCGAATGTGAGAGTGCCCTGATAGAATGTGAAAGTGGTAGGTGGATTGATCCACAGGGGTGAGAAAAAAAAAAAAAGTGCTCTATTTAGTGAGACGACCAGGAGATGGCGATAAGGTGGGAAGGCCGAAACCAGCGCCACAAATTTCTACTCCTCCTTTAAATTTAGATACTTACCCTCCTCTCAGCTTGCTAAGAGATATTTATTATTATCTTGATAACCTCTTAACTGGGTTTTATAAATCTGTTCAAGATTGTTCACCTAAAGTGAAGCAAAGTCAAGATATGTTATTGCTTGAGCTATCTCTCCCGTGTATACTTCCTAAAACAAGTTCCCAAACTTATCTATAGCTTAGCTATAAGAGGACTACCCCCTCTCCTCTATCCTCTATATTTGATAAGGAGCTGGTCTGACCTGCTGATAGGAAAGATAAGGCTATCCCTTATTTACTGTTTTAATTAAACTTATTCCTAAGTACCCCAAAAGGGTGAAATTGTATTCTGACTACAACATGTAGTTTCCTTTTAGTCTTCTTAAATCCTCTTATAGCCTCTGTTAAACATTAAATTATTTATTAATTAAATGTGATCCTCTGTGTGCAGCAAGGTGCTGAATCTATTGGACCTGTAAAGCAACTTAGCCTTATATTAATTATAGTTAAGGAGGAGAACCTAAACAAAAAAAAAAAGAGAAAGAAACAAGAAAAAGGGAAACACAATTTCTGAATAAAAGTTATTAATAAAGGTTTGAAGCTTAGTTCTTAACATGAATTGTTAGCTTTATGTAAACTTTTCTCTCTCTTTCCTTTCTTCCCTTTCTCCCTCCCCTTCTACCTGAGTTCGCTTTTATTTTCCCTGAGTTTTAGGCAACTTCTTATAGCGATTGAATTTATATACAAAAACCTTGTTGTATAAACAATCAAACAGTTATAAATGTTTTAGATTTTATAGAATGGCATTTGGGTCGCTCCCTATTACTATTCAGGTTTAAACCTTCATGTGCAGGCTATTTAAGAAAACGATGGAATCTATGTATTAGCTGAATAACACTCTGTTGAGTATATATCATTAGATTCAGCAGTTCTAGATCATCGCTACCTCTAAGAACAGAAAATAGCAGTTATACCAGGGAGAACCCATGTAGCCAGTATAAGTCAATTTTTGGAGTAGGTGGAGACAAAGTAGTAACAAAAGAACGTCTTTTTCTTTCCCCTTTTAAAGTCCAACCCAATCCGGGAATAGGTTAAACTTTAGGTTATTTTCCTTGATCAAGGTTTGAATGTCCAACTTTAGCAGATAATACTCATACAGTCGGGCATCATATATCCCCTGGGCAGGGGGGGACCCCCTAGATAGAGAGCAGGGTCTGTTCACCTTTTACCTTTTTAACGGTCTATTACTATTCGCCCCTCCTGGCCCTGAGCAGTTAGGTCTCTTGCGGCTAATATTGGGGGGGAAGAGGAGCTTCGCTGATGGTGATAAGTCTCCCACCTCCTCTGGTCAGTAGTGTCGATGTGTGTGACCCCTCTGCCGCAGTTCAGCTGGAGAGCGGCTTCACTCTGCACACGTATTGGTCAAGAGGTTACCCTGACTGAGAACTGCTTCCGTGAACCTCGGATCTCGAAGATGTATCACTCCGCCTAGTCCCTGCATGCAGCACCGGTAGGCAGGGAGGGCAGTCGAGGAGCCGAGCCTCTGGGATGGGATCACTACGCTCAGCTGAATCAGCGCTTCAGGATCTCCAGGTGTCCGCTCATCACCGATCACAGCGTCAAAGGTAGTATGGTCTGTGCCACCTCGCCAGCAGGCTTCCAAGCGTAATCACACTGTATTCTCCCCACATGCAGCACCGGTGGGTGGGAAGAGAGAGATAGCGGGTACTCAGGGGTTGAATAAATTGTAATGTAGAATGTACATGTAAATGTAACGTAGAACTGAGTTCAATGTTATTTTGTTGTAGGCTGACTTGGCTGGGCGCCTAACCTCCCGGTATGAGAGGGTAAGGCGTAGTATGTCGGTCTTAGTTACCCTTTAGGAGAGTTGTTCTCATAGCCATCTTGGAACAGTCTCTGGGCATAACTTGATCTTCTACCGCGTAGTTGACACCATACGCTATGAGAGAGTATAGCAGGATGTATCCCAAAAAAAAAGGTTGCAGCACTCTATCAGAAGAGATACCAGGCGCGACAGGCCGCCTCAGGGATAGCTGCAGGGAAGCTCCTGCAGAGTACACAGGCTCCTCGTCTTCCTCTCTAGAGCAGGCAATTTTAAGAAACTTTCTAATTTACTCCTATTATCATTTTTTTTCTTCATTCTCTTGCTATCTTTATTTGAAAAGCAAGAAAGTAAGTTTAGAAGCCGGCCCATTTTTGCTTCCCAACTTGGGTTGTCCTTGCTAATTGGACAGCACCAATAAACAAGTGCTGTCCAGGTCTTAACCAAAAAATTGTCTGGCTACTTAGCGTAGATGCCTTCCTTTTCAAATAAAGATAGCAAGAGAATGAAGAAAAATTGATAATAGGAGTAAATTAGAAAGTTGCTTAAAATTGCATGCTTTATCTGAATCATGAAAGAAAACATTTGGGTTTGGTATCCCTTTAAACGAGTGTTAGAATGTTGTGCAAACTTTGGAAATTCAAAATGAAAGAAAGAATGTGTTAAAATTTGTTTCATATTTGAAATGTTGAAAAACATTCACCTATCCTTACTTTAAAGGGAGATGTAGATATGGAAGCAAAAACAATAGCACAATGAACAGTAACCAGATACTGTAGTTGTAGTTTTATGTCCCTCTTATTCTCCTCTGTAGGGTCCACATACCTACTATTGACAGGCTTTTTAAGGTGTGTCCCTTTCCACTAATAAATTGCAGCCGTTAATGTTGTATCCCTATCAGCCAATGAAAACAAATACTGCCGTATACAACATTAATTCTCTGCTGGTTTCATATAAATGTTACTTAACATTTATAATAGAAAATACTGTAATCTAAATGTCCATATAATTTAATTATGAGTCCTACAACACAACACTGAATCATAAACATACAAACTGCACTATGGCCTTCTCCAGCTTTCCTGGTGCTCCAGTCTCCCCAGTGCAACCACTTGCTATGTTATTTTAAAGGGATACTAAACCCAAATATTTTCTTTCATGATTCAGATAGAGCATGCACTTTTAGGCAAATTTATTCCTATTATCAGTTTTTCTTCATTCTCTTACTATCTTAATTTAAAAAGTAGGAATGTAAAGCTTAGGAGTTGACCCATTTTAGGTTTCACACCCTGGATAGCTTTTGCTTATTGCTGACTACATTCAGCAAACCAATAAGCAATCATAACCCAGGTTCTGAACCAAAAATGGGCCGACTCCTAAGCTTTAAATTCCTGCTTTTAAAATAAAGATAGCAAGAGAACAAAGAAAAATTGATAATAGGAGTAAATTAGAAAGTTGCTTAAACTTGAATGCTCTATCTGAATCATGAAAGAAAACAAATTGGATTTAGTGTCCCTTTAAGGAGCCCAAACACTTGACTGAAAAATACAAAGATAAATTAGCTTTAAAGGCTTTGGAACTTTTAGACATCCTAATCTTCAACATATTTTACATGGGACTGGACAACTGGGGCATATGCCATTGCATTCTAGAAATGAGGTCAGGAGATCCAGGATGGCCAAAGCAGACCTCCCAACCATACCAAATACTTTGGGATTATCAAAGGTTGGGAGGTTTTGCCCTCTTCCCACCCTCAGTTTCTCAGCAAGCCCTGTCCCAACAAGAAACACCAAGAATGCACCATTTCCAGCCCATGACCTGCCTCTTCTGGCACTAGCCCTTCCACAAAACGCTGGTGAGCCACCGCCCCCCAACTTCCTTAATCCAGAAATGCTCTGGAAAATGTTTTGAGGTATTACAAGGTGGATCAGGGCTTTCCATGAGTTGAACCACATGATCTGGAGTCTGGGTGGAGTTAGAAATTTCAGATCTTGTTCAGGCCCATGTAGAGACATAACAAAAATAAAATTCTTCATACAAATCATCTTCAGTCATACATTCTAGCTTCATACATTCAACAACTTTCTGCAAATCTGCAATTCAATTTCTTAAAGGGACAGTCTACTTGAAAATGTTTATTGATTAAAAAGATAGATATTCCCCTTATTACCCATACGCTACAAACACTGTTAAATTAATATACTTTTTACCTCTGTGATTACCTTGTATCTAAGCCTCTGCAGACGGCCTTCTTATTTTAGTTCTTTTGACAGACTTGTATTTGAGCCAGTCAGTGCTGACTCCTAAGTAACTCCACAGGGGTAAGCTCTTTGTTATCTATATGGCACACATGAACTAGCACTGATCTAGCTGTGAAAACCTTTCAAATGCTTTAAGATAAGAGGCGGCTTTAGAAATTAGCATATGAGACTACCTAGGTTTAGCTTTCAACAAAGAATACCAAAAGAACAATGCAAATTTGACGATAAAAGTAAATTGGAAAGTTGTTTAAAATTGCATGTCCTCTCAGAACACAATTGCAACACTTACCCAACATCACAAAATTAAAAAATGGGAGGACATAAAAGATACAGAGACGCACTTGAACTGGTTGGCGCATGCACAAATTTCACACTTTGTATCAACGCATAAAGACAGGAATACACTGCTTCGGAAACTGACAGATTTTGAGCAACTCTGTTATGCAGGGTGCCCACACTCACACCTAATATCTATCCTATATAAGATACTCCAGCAAAACAATACAGACTGCCTACCAATATATACAAAAGCAAGGGAGAAGGAGATAGGAGAGAAAATAAACCCAAAAACATGGAAAAGCACATTCATTAATAACAAGACAGCCTCTATATCAGCACAGATACAGGAAACTAATCTCAAATTTCTCACCAGATGGTACCTCACCCCGAGCAGGCTCAAAAGAATATACCCGAATGCATCGGGCAGATGCTGGAGGGGTTGTGAGACGGAGGGTACTTTTCTGCACATATGGTGGGAATGTCCCAAGCTCCAGCAATTCTGGATGGACATTGTCACAAGTATATGCAAAACACTAGAAATTATAATCCCTAGAGATCCCAAAATGTTACTACTCAGATTAAATGCGCGACAAAGAGAAAATTGCTACTGACTTTGCTGAGTAGCGCAAAAATTTTAATTCCCAGATATTGGAAAACTGACACGTCTCCCACCCAACAAGAATGGGTAAGACAAGTAGATATGCTGTTACAATTAGAAAGATACCATCACATTAAAAATGGCACAGTAGAGATCCACGAAATTATGCTGCAAATATGGAGTAAAAACTAGCAATATAAATATTACATTTGCGAAGAGATATATCCCATCCTTCTCCATTGACAGACACAGATTCTCCTGTTTGCTCCCCTCCCCCACATAAGGCGGTGACATCTGCTCTATCTCCCTGGGACACTCCTGGGATATCACCTAGGCATATACACTCACACGGATGAGAACTGACGAAGGGCGGGGAGGACAAATGCACTTAACTCAGTGGACCCGGACAATGCTGAAGGCACAGGAGGGATAAAAATGAAAATAAGCATGTGAGGGAAAGATACACACCTGTAGGGTAGATCTGTAGCAACATAATCAACACATTGCCACTTACTATAGGAGCCAGGGCAGTGGTCAGGATGGTGAGTGGGGAGAGAGGTGAGAGTACAGTTAAAGGTCCACTAAGCAATACTGTGAGTCCAGGACAAAATGTTTTAAAACAAATATGTAAAAAAGCTCTTTGAAAAAACATTGTGTTATACTAAATCTTGATGTTATACTTTACCATAATATTTCTGATGTAAACGCTTGTATTTTTGGATTTTATAATAAAGCTTTTTGAAAAAAGAAAAAAAAAAATTGCATGTCCTATCTGAATCATGAAAGTTTAATCTTGACTAGATTGTCGCGACAGCGCTGAGCCGTCATTAACACTCAAGGGGTTAACTGTTTCTCTGCTGGGCTGCTCACAAAATCTGGCCTTAGAGAGAACACTGATGTTAATATAACAAATGTGAAGGTTTTGAGACATTTTGTGAGCTTTCTGAATTTAAAAAAATGAAATATATAAGTTACAATAGTAGGTGAAAGTCTTCCAAAAAAAACCAATATTTAACCAATAACATTTGACTAAAATAGCAGTCTGGGATTGCTATTGAATAATATTGAGTAGGTAATTTTATATAGTTTTTATTTCCTTTTAAAATTGACTTTCAGTAGAAGACTACTATGGGACCTTAGCATGTTGCTTTTAACAGAAGCTAAAATGCTGTTGTTTGGCAGCAGACTGGAAGAGAGAGAATTCCAAGGGCAGGTCAACCATGGCGTGACTGCTTCAATCTTTGTTCTAACGTGACAGGTGTATGATGGCTTGACCTTGATGTATAAGGTACAAGTAACTACAATTTTCAGAAGAAATATGTATTGTATATTGGTTGAAGAAAATCTGCAAATCATTTGAAATGTTCATTTGAGAAACCTTCTCTTTACCAAAGTGTGTGAATATATAGAGAATGTAAAAAAAAAAACCAGACAAACATCTGCAAATCAAACCAGGACAGATTCTCATGTCTCTGCCACCAAATTGTACTTCATTCCAAAAGGGGTGAAATTGGCTATCTAATTTATTTCCAAACTTTCAAGACCTGTTGTTCCAGACATTCCAAGCAGGGTGGAAACATTTTCAATGTGGAATATTCGCTTGAGTGCAAAATAATAAAAAGCATGTGTGTATTAAACTGGATCAGTTTAATGGGAAATAGGCTTTGAGTTACATTAATATACCATTACAGTAAAAACCTCATATTTAATAATTTTTCTCCAGATTCTTTTTTTTTTGTAGTTCTTTAACTATATTATTGTATGTTAAATGCCAATCTAAAGAAACAGTTTGCTAGAGACATTTGATTTATGTTAAGAAAATAGCTAGGACTGCTATTACATATATATACATTTAACACAGCAGGCACACTATTCTGCGTTATACTGACCAAAATATGGTTTGTTATTCTTATGCAGAAGAAAGCATAGCTAAACAACATTTTTATTGCAAAGACAAAAATAACATTCCTAACAATATTTTTGAGTCCATAAGCATAAAAAAAGAAAAAGTATTAAAGGGACAGTCAAAGCAAAATTAAACTTTCATGATTCAGAAAGGGCATGCAATTTTATACAACTTTCCAATTTATTTTTATCATCAAATTTGCTTTGTTCTCTCGGTATTCGTTGTTGAAAGCTAAGCCTAGGTAGTCTCATATGCTAATTTCTAAGCCCTTGAAGACCGTCTCTTATCTCAGTGCATTTTCACAGTATTTCTCTGTTAGACAGTGCTAGTTTATGCGTGCCATATATAACATTGTGCTCACTCCTGTGAAGTTATTTACGAGTCAGCGCTGATTGACTAAAATGCAAATCTTTCAAAATAACTGAAATAAAGGGGCAGTTTGCAGAGGCTTAGATACAAGGCAATAACATAGGTAAAAAGTTTATTAATATAGCCATAATGGTTATGCAAAATTGGGGAATGGGTAATAAAGGGATTTATTTTATTGTTAGATATATTTTTTAACAATAAAAATTTCAAGAAAACTGTCCCTTTAAGCAATTTATTTAAATCCATGGCATTTTATTAGTATAATTAAAGAAAAAGAACTACAAAAATCAAAATATAATTAGTATTGTGTTTTTCTTTCTTTCTTTACAACAGATTTAAGTCGCACCAACAAGTCTACATAATGTCTGCAAGAGGACATATATAAGAGAGATTGGTTAACCCTTGCGTCTTGATGACCCTGTTAAATATTACGCTTGGTGACATTGCTGTGTCGGAGCAATAAGCTAAACAGAAAACAATTTATGTCATCCAAAGCTTTTTAACAAATCGATGCAACTATTTGTAATTACTTGTTTCACAAGATTAAAAGTGCTTAGCTGTGATCTTAGCCACGTTTCTCTGGCCAGCGTGACCTCCTCTTCTGTAGTAAAAAATAAAACACTGCAGATGATCAGCACGTATTTCCATCAACTAATCCATATTGTTAATATTTCTGGAATTTTAATGTAGTTTCAATTTATTGCTGTTCAAATGTGGTTACCTAAATTGGTGTTGCTAGAAGACAGTTTAACTGTCTTTATTAATTACCGTATAATTTAATGTTTGAGTACAACCACTTGTGTTGGTCATTTTACAGCTCCAGCAGTCATCATTTTTGCGATGAACCATTTTAGCATTTTCAATGCAACTTTAGTAATATGATACCATAAAAATGTCACTGCGCTGTAAGTCACGGTTTGTGTTTTATGTGTAATTTATCATTCAAAGGCCACAAACTTTCAAATTAACAATTTACATTGAAGAATTATATTTGAGTAATTTCTAGTGTTAGTATAAACATAAAAATGCCTATCTAATTCTATCAAAAAAATAAAGGCTTAGCGACGTGTAACTTTTTTCAATATAATTCCTGTTTAACGAGGGAAAAAATTATTATTTAATATATAACAGCATTCTTTATAAAAAAAGATAAATAATGTTTTTGTATACATTAAATGGAACATAGGTTGTAGTCTGAGCTATAGCGATAAACTAGATGTAATTGGCCAAGTTTTATTTACATTTATATTATTGTTAATTTCATGCTGTTTAGTATTTTATATGTACAAGTGCATAATTCCACTCAATTATTACTTCTTAATCATATGGATGCTGAAGGTTTCATTCTATTGATTGTAATATATTAAGGAACATAGCGGTATATTCCACTTTTACCAATAAGCTTTCTGCATATTTTAAAAGGACATGATAAGCTGGTTTTTAATTTGGAATCATAGCAACCCTTTTAGAGAGGTAATGGGTTCCATCTGGTTCTTGAAACAAGACAGGCACATGACCCATGGACACCCTTAGCATTTGCAGTGCCCTTGGCAAGACAAATTTATGGGGCCCCACAGCCCAGCACCCTTATTCCCCTCCCCGTGTATGCACTGCCCCGTGTATGGCCCACCCCTGTCCCAACATTCAGTTCTACCTATATAAACAGTATATATTACATCTCCTGGTACCATAAACACTACTTCATAAACTAAATATAGAATATACATTGCATCTTCTCATTCCCTCATCGCTGAATATGCAGGGCCTCCCAGAGCATGGGGCTCTTGGTTGGCCCCTCTTGCCCATCCCAAAAGGCAGGCATGTGCAGGACAAATATTGACCTCTTACTGTATAAGTCCTAAATCTCCTTAAAGACACATTAGAGAGTGGGTAGGATGCTCCAGCTTGACGTACCGCAGCGGTCTTCTGCACTGTCACGTGAAAAACAATGGCCAGGGGGGCAGAGTTAGCTGCACAATTGAGGAGCTCCGTGAGAGAAGGAAATTTATACCCTAATATAAGTGCAAAACCTGACAGAAAGAGACTCAATTTGTACATATAAAGACAGTGTACATCCTAGGGATCAATCCAATACCATTACCCAGGGTGTCCGTAACCTAAAGAAATCGCTTCCATTTAGCCACTTACCCTGCACCGGAAAACCAGCTTGCGCCTGACAAAGAACCTGTCCCTGCACAAAGGTTCAAAGTGCACACGACTCTGGAGGGTCGGGGCTCCGCTCCGGAGTTACTACTGGTGCAATCATACCTGACTCCTACAACGAGACATCAGAGGAGGGCTTCCCTACTCTCCACATTGGTAGGCCGTGACTCCTCTGTTACGGAGCTCAGAAACTCATCTGCTATTTCCGGGGATGGGTCAAGCTCCCTAGCTGATACACGGATGGACAAACTCACCGTCCAAAAGCTTTTCAAGGAAATCCGGTCGATCTGTAAGGCCAAGCACTAAGGGACTTCATAGTGCGCACATCCCTGAATTGGCGCGAACAACGGCCATCTTGGGCCGACACCAGCTAAGCAGTACAACAACGCCAGTCATCTGACCCTGGTAAGCGACAACAGAGACGGGACTAGGGGGACCCGGGAAATCCACCCTGTAGCAACCACAACGGACATAGAGACAGCTGCAAAGACCTAAAACAACTTGCGGCAAGCACTACTGTCCTAAATTATTTACACGGCCCCTGAGACCAACTAGCGATCATACTACTATTGAGATTGTGTGATTCCCTCCCCTCGGTGCTGGCCTTTGAGGAGTGCTTGAGTGACTTTAACCCACAAGTAGTGCCGCTACGGCCCTGAACTATTCTGAGCCTGTTTTAGGCCCCACTGGCTAACGCTAAATTTGTCCGTCATTTGCCACGTGGGTGGCCAACTACATAGGCCACACCTGGACTTCTCTCACATCCTAATCCACACCACCTTATCCTTGAGCAGTTCCTCTTCTTTTTGGTCTCAGAACAGAGACACCTATTAATTCACCTCCACCTCGCACGTATATCAGAAGTAAACCCCACAAGAACTATTGAAGTGCACTACTACATTTAGGGGCCATATTACAAACCACCTGCAGAACCCCATTGTACACCGCTTGCACAGCCCTGACCCCACTCTCCACCATTTCCCACCTGCCCCTACAGGTGGGTCATATCCACATCCCTTTACCCAGGTTCATCGAGAGGAGACACATCCCCCAGAGAGTGGAATCTGGATATAGGACCCTTGCTCCCAGAACTCCAGCCCACCTCACAGGGCACAACAGCATAAAGGGATATTACTAAACTTATATACAGAAACATTACTCAGCTGCATATGTTACAGATTGGCCCCAAAGCAGGGTGTTCTGATTCTAAAAGTTTAAATTAAGCAATACTAAAGACACTGTTTCCTCTTGGAGCAGCCGGACCACAATAACATGTAAACAACATCCAAAAGTTCATGTCCCCGCCGGTCCATGCCCTGACAGTAGCATAACTTGAAATAAGCAGGTTCTCTCCACCAGCAAACGGATAAATTATAAGATATCGTGCCTTCACAAGCAGGTCCCCATTGATAAGAAGCAAAGTTTCTCCTGACTACAGTTGGTGGCCTTACTCCAGAATGTCTCAACCTCACAAAAGAAAACAAAAACCCCACAACACACCAAAAAGAACGGTCGCTGACCACTTCCAACACTCGAGTAGGATGACCCACACAAGATCTGAAGATGAAGGCACGGATACGGGAAGCCTCTCAGACAACCAGCCTGGCAAAACTTTAACACAACGGATCTCTCGCTTACCAACAGCAGATGGTACTTCTATCAATCAAATGGACTCCATTAAATCACTTTTGGCGTCCCACCATGACTCACTGTTGAAGAAATTTGACAGATCTCATGCTGACTTAAAGAGAGACATTGGTATCATTGGAGAACGTACAGATGCACTGGAGCACAAACAAGAGGATCTCACAATAGATCACAAAAATCTCCTCAGCTACTCACAAAGCTTGGCAGGCCAGATATCAGACCTGGAACTAAAACTGGTGGACCTGGAGGACAGGACGTGCTGCAACAACATACGGATCAAAGGGATCCCAGAGACTGTTCCACCTCAGGATCTTGACACATACCTGCAGGATATGTTCAAAGCAATATTGGGTGCTGATCTAGGCAGTGAAACCCTCATTGACAGAGCACATAGGGCGATTAGACCTAGATCAGCGGATGAGGGGAAACCACAAGATGTCATAGCCAAACTTCACTACTATAGGTTCAGAGAAAAGATCCTCCGAGTTCTAGGCAAAGAAAAATCACTACCAGACAAGTATGCTGAACTGCAGATTTTTCCTGATCTCTCGCCACACACGCTCCAGCTATGCAGGCACTACCAACGTTTACTAGGATTTTAAGAGAAAAGGGTCTCAAATATAGATGGGGATTCCCAGTGAGGCTATTAATCACCAAAGACAGTCAACAATTCATAGCCACCACACCACAACAAGCACGGGAGCTACTGCAGAGATGGGAATTACTCCCAGCAGACCAAGAAGATCAAGCTTCCGATTCAGCTAAAGAAAGTGGACTCAACATCAAAAAGATCACTGGATTCCAGAGACTTATCCCTACCCGAAGACACATAGGGAACCTGCTTACAGCTCTACTAAAACTTTCCAACATAACTTTAGAGACATTGGTGGGTATTTCCCACACATAACCTCCAGGGAGTATTCAAGACCACAGATGAAGACGGGTGAGACTTACAGGTTTCATGCAGAATAGAACAAATTGACTTTATGTGTATGTAATCTGCAGCTTAGTTGCTAACTCTCATTTGCACTATCAGCACAAGATGTAGTTGTTTTTCTTTTTTCTACAATATTTCATAAAGTTCCTTACACTATTTAGCATTGTCTAATATGATCAGGTACATCTGTGTTTATACATATCTGTGATTGAGTAATATATCTACAGCAATGACTTGCCTGAAATCTGTTTTTTTTTTTGTTAAACTACCAAAATGTATACATTGCCTGCTCGATTGCAAGATGACGCCTACAAGGCCTGACGTCTATTTTAAAAAATTATTTCTAGTCCACCACCATAATGTCCATACTGAGTGACTATATTCTAACCTACTCCTCACATGTTAACAGAGCCAAATTCAGCCCCTGACGAAATAAACTACACAACGACCAATAAAAGGAATAGGGACCAGAGTCAACGAACCGGACAGAGCTATGTGACAAAGTTAGACACAGATACAGGCATAGCTGACCATCAAAATCTGTCATCTTGGTAGATTAGGATTGTTCCACCCCCTTTTATATCGTCTCCTATTACAGAGCTACCTGCTCAACTGACAGATCATACCCCCTCCCTGGTTTGACTATATAGTCTCGTTTATTGTTTAATATGTTGTTCGTTCTGTTAAGTATGCTATGTTTATATTTATGTTTATATTGAAAAAACTGTTTTCCGGGACTGGCGGGAAACATGACTACTCTCTGCTAATCTCCGCCCCACAGAAATAGTTGTGCCCCCCTGGTTGACATCAGGGGAGGACACTCATTGTGAAAGTGATTACTTGACACTTTTACTAGAATAACCCCTAGGGCCTTTGAAATCTTATCTGTAGCAAACACTTCAGACCCGTTGTGATCCCCGTATCTGGCTCCTTGGCAGTATATTCTGTAAATCCACCTCTTTCCTTACCTAAACTCTGCCCTTTCCCTTTGCCCCCCACCTATTAGCATAATGGCACCCATCCAATTAGCTACCCTAAATGCACAGGTATTAAACTCCCCCACGAAGAGAAAACTCTTACTCAACTACCTCCATATCCATAAAGTCCATATCCTGTTCCTTCAGGAGACCCATTGGTCAGGGGATTCCCACACCATTAAAAGTTCCCAACATTATCCAATATGTGAAACAGCGTCTAATTCCAGAAGGGAAGACTCGAGGGAGTTGCTATCCTGATCAGCAAAGACTTAAATTTCACACTAGAACACATAGAGAGGGACACCGAGGGAAGATTCCTTATACTAGTCTGTAAACTTAACGAAACGCTGTACACTTTAGTTTCTGTTTATGCGCCAAATGCGAAGCAAATACCATTTGTGCGAAAGCTCTTAGCCCGGGTAGATCAACTCAAACGAGGACACTTAATCATAGGGGGAGACCTTAACATGGTATGGGACCCTCAAAAAGATAAACAATCCACCCTCACCACGCATGCAGACAGAAATATCTCATCAACCTCCAATGCCTTCCGCAAACTTATGTACCAATATGACTTGTATGACACGTGGCATTGCTTAGCACCCACGGATAAAGACTTTACGCACTACTCTAAAGCCCACAATTCTTTTTCGAGGATTGACTATATACTATGTGACTCATGGTCCCTGGACAAGTGGACAAACCCTACCATAAAGCCATGCACATGGTGAGATCACGACATGGTCTATTTAGACTTCACCGAGTTGCAATTTTTAACTAATAGACCCCCCTGGAGACTTTCCGATCAGTTACTAACCGAGAGAGAGCTCCCTACACTCACTATGACGATAACTGACTTCCTGACACATAATGACATTGGTACCACAGATCTGGACATAGTATGGGCAACCCTTAAAGCCTATCTGAGAGGGCATTTTATCAAAACATTAGTCCATTATCGTAAATCAGGAGGTCAATCTCTGGCTAAGCTATACGGGGACCTCCGTTCTCTAGAGTCCTCTAACAAGTCATGTCCTGAATCCCAAATAGCCCAACATATAGGTCTAATCAGAGAGGAAATTGCTAGAAGAGAAACCTTGAAAGTACAGATAGCTTGCATAGACTCAAAACAGCTATATTACCATAAAGGCAATAGGGCAGATAAAACTCCGGAAAACATACGCAACAGAGTAGGATAGCTTCCATCACCACCCAAAATGGACCATCCATTCCCCTAAAGCAATAGGAGTAGCCTTCGCAGAATACTATTCGTCCCTCTATAATATTGCAACCTCAGAGGACAGCGGATAGAGCCAACCCCAGTGATATTAGCAAGTTTCTGGAGGGACTAGACTTACCTGTATTATCTGAGGAAGCCAAAACCACATTAGCGAAACAATTTACAATAGAGGAAGTTAAAATAGCCATAGCTAGTCTAGCACCCCACAAAGCCCCATGGGTTCACCAGTCGCCTTCTATCAGGTTCTTAGCTCTACACTTTCCCGATTCTGCTCCGCTTCTTTGAAAGTGTGGCTCAACGTGGCAGATTCCTCCCAGAATTCCTCGAGGCTAACATCATCACAATACACAAAGAAGGCAAAGACCCTACGCTATGTCCTAGCTATAGACCCATTTCCCTCATTAACATAGATTCTAACATTTATGCCAAAATCCTCGCCAATAGGTTGAACAAACACCTTCAGACACTTATACATTTGGACCAAGTAGGATTTGTCCTCAACAGGCAAGGCTCTGATAATACCCGTAGTCTCCTAAACATATACACAGAGGCAGCGGACCTGGGTCTCCCCATGCTCACTCTGTCACTCGACGCCAAAAAAGCATTTGACAGAGTGAGGTGGGAATATTTATTCCAAACTCTAGTAGCATTTGGTATGCCAGATACTTATATAAGAGCTGTTATGGCACTCTTCTCTTCCCCCACTGCTGTGGTGAGGGGCCTGGGGTTCTGCTCTCCCACAATACTGTCAAGGTATATGTGAGGTTAATAAATATATATTTTAATCATATATTTCAAGATTAATAAATCTGTATCTTTGATCAGATATTTTCACTGATCAGTAGAAAAATAACTCATTGCATTCAGAGAACTAACTTCGAAACAGGTTTATTCTCCCCCACTTCTTCAATTACACAGGAAACTAATACAAATTTCTTAAAAGAGAAATTTCCTAGCTAAAGTGGGAACAATAAGAACATTTGCTTCTTAATTAAGAATTGGCAAATTTCATAGCACTCTGTACCCCATGTGGTGTATGGAGTAGAGACGTCTGAAATACTCCCTAGGAACTGGTCAAAAGTCATAGGGAAACAGCTTTTATGCACATAAGTGTTAGTTTATCCCTAAACATCAAATACGCGTCTGCACTGCTAGCTAAACAGAAAATATGCTGGTATTGAGAGCTTTTTACCAACTACTGCGTGTATTGAACCCCCCATGTGGGGCAGTGAAGGCCTTGGGAAACAAAAGACAAATGCTATGGTGTGAATCTAAAGTTACTGAAAGGGCAGTGAAGAACATTAAGATAACAGAGAAAATACATGACTTACATGTTTCCAACAACTGTATTTAGATTTCAAATAAATATACTAGAAAATAAATACAAGACATGCTTATTTTGAAAGCATGAATATCTTAGCCTCTGTGTGTTTAAGAACATGAATAGATGTTTATGGACCTTGAAGAGAAGTGATTATTAACATGTATTTTTATTTCTGATCTACATAGACAGGATTCGATGTATTCAGAAAGAAATACACAGAAATGTAACATGCTATATTTGAATGCATGCCCCAGAATGTATTAAATATAGAAATTGGGAAATTGTCTAATTCTCTATTATTACATGGGTATTATGCTAAGCTTGGGAGGTAACTGTTTTAGTCAGTCCATGATTGTTTAATAACCTCTGTATTGTTTATATTTTTCAGACATATAATCTCAGATCTGCATGAAGAAGGTTCATACATCCTGGACTTATTAGAAACATAAAATATGGCCTATTCTTGTTGGAATACATGTAAAATACTGAATTAAAAATAAGCTGTTAGTTTGTATAGAAATGCCAGAGTACTGATACAATTATAATGCATTTTAAGCTATTAATTGTGCAGTATTAAATTGCCTTAATATAATATAATGTTAATGATATAACCTATTGGTATCAGAATAATCAGATAAAATAACCTAATATTAACCATCTTGTAATTGGGGTTATATATGTATTAATTCAGAGAGTGTAATCGTGAGTTAAATAACCATTTTATGAAAATAATTAACTTGCTTAAAAATGTTTAGAAATGATCTTGCTGTATTGTTTGTGTGTTTTGTATGCCTGCTGCTCACCTAGTGTTATGATGTGAAATTGCAGAGCCATGAGATGATTGGGTTGTTGCAAAGAAGATGCATTTCCATGACAACACATTTACCAAATAAACCAATCCATGTTCAGTTGCAAAGAACCAATGACAAGAGACAAGGCCGTGGGCGGTTTCCAATATTCACCAATGACTGATAAAAATAAAAAACAGGGGAGGGGTGTGAGAATCAGATGATTAAATCCCAGCATAGAGACTGAACAGAGGTTGTTGTGTTGGCTGATCCTGAAGGAAATAACTACTGTAGTTATTATTAAAGCACACACCTACTATTTGGACTCCATATGCATTATCCCCAAATTTCGATTTTCTGAGGTGAAATTGGATCTGGTTAAGAAACATTGGAAACTGGGATTGCTGTTTTATTTGGTGAAGTATATTGTATTTAAATTGTTAGTCACAGCCTACCTATTGTTTAAATCTTTAACTGATTTGTTAAGTAACTCATCTGTGCAAGTTCTGATATTGTAAGTTCATTTTGTATTAGGATAAATTGCAGTTAAATAGCAGAATAGAGTTTATCATATTGTTTAAGAGCACAGTTTAGAATTGTATTGCTTGGATGTTAAAAGCTATTTAAAAATAAGGTTGGTTTAAAAGTAAGCGTGTATGAACTTTGCATAGCATATTTAAATAGTATTTCAAGCGCATGTAATATTATTTCATATTCCTTTTATTGCAAATTATTTCAATATGTTTATGGATATTAACTAAATAAAAGAATTCAGATATTTATATTAATTGTTTCTAGGTAGATGCATGTTGATTAAGGGTTTCTATTTTTAAGGAAAATTAGAAGTTGTTTGTATTGTGTCATAACCCTGCCATAAGCTGATATATTATTTGGATAGCACTACTAAGATTTTCATAAATATACTGACAATACAGATAACGAATGGGACTAGACAGGGGTGTCCTCTGTCTCCTCTCCTATTTGTGCTAGCAATCGAGCCTCTAGGTGCAGCTATTAGGAGATGCCCTGCAATACAGGGACTCCAACTCCATGACAGCCATTCAGAAACTAGCTCTGTTCGCGGATGACCTTACAGTATTCCTCACGGAACACCTAGACTCCCCTCCCTCCACTATTCCATCTGCGTAAGGAGATTTGGTGAACTCTCATATTACAAAATTAATGTCAGTAAAACAGAGGCGTATTCTCTTAATATTCCCTTGAAAGACGAACACAGAGATTCGACTCCTTTATTGTTTCAAATGGTCCGATAGGGGAATAAGACACCTAGTGTATTGCTCTCCCACTCTAAATTAATAACTATCAAAGAAAACTATGAGAGCTTGCTGAAGGAGATTACACTGGAGCTTAACTCCAAGAAGTATAGCAAGATCTCGTGGTTCGGCAGGGTGGCGGCCCTCAAAATGATGGTGCTTACCCAAGCTCTACGTATATATTCTGCAGCATTCCCATCCCAATTCCTGTATCTATGATTCTGAAGTTTCAGAAACTTTCAATACCTACACCTGGCACAACAAAAGACCTCGAGTTGTGGCCCTCATCCTACGAAAGCTCCCATAGAGAGGGTGGTATAGGCCTTCCTAATGTTAGGAAATATCATGAGGCAGCAATGATTACCCATGCTTCGGCGTGGGGTAATGGCCTCCCTGCAACTAGATTGAAGGAGTTGGAGCAGGCCATGCTGCCAGCATTTGTTGACCTGGAGGACCTTCTCTGGCTACCCCCGCACTGGCAGACAAAAGTCTGCATATCCAACAGCATAATCAAGGGGTGTCAGGAGGAGCTGGCTTGAAACTAAGATACAGCAGACTTTTTGCCCAGCCATCCCTCACCCGTACACTCTATACGAGGACTACTACTAGGACTACCTGACATGCACACCAACTCGTGGCCTGCCACGGACATAGTTTCTTTACAAGACTTCTATGAAAATAAACAACTAAAGGCACATGTGACTATGTTAACCTTACCCCGCGCGTTGACCCCGAAGGTTTCATTTTGATCTCCTGCGAATCCGATCGCTTATGAGATCCTGGGGGCTTCCTAGAAGACAAGCTGCGGGATCTCTCCCCGTGGGAACTGCGCTGGAAAGCAAATCTCCAATTATACAAACCTCTCTCAGCACACTATAAGTGCTTGCTGGAGGGAAAATATACCCCCTCCAAAACGATTCAGTATGGAGGCCTGGAGAAAGATCTGTAGCTTACCCACTCACTTGAAGAGTGGGAAGAGGCAATTAGCATCACCAAAAAATCCACCCACTGTGTAACCCTGTACGAGCTTTACTTTAAAATAATCACAAGGTGGCATTTGGTACCCACAAAGCTGTGGAAACAATATCCGGACCATTCCCCCATGTGCTGGAGAGAGTGTGGGGAACAGGGCACTCCGCTCCACATTTGGTGGACATGCCCAAAGCTGACCAGTTTATGAAACAAGATAGAAACACTGTGTAAAGATCTAGACTTAGTGGAGGTGTTCACCCCAGCCCTTGCAATTCTGCATCTAAGAGTAGAATCACTCCCCAGAGTTAAACGAAATTTACTTATGTGCATCCTCACTTCCACCAAACTACTGGTAGCCAGAAATTGGAAGAAAAGCCAGCCCCCCAGGTGGCAAGGGGTTATAGACTGTGTAAACCACATCAAAAGCATGGAAAATTACATATACAGGGAACATAAACAACTGACTGATTTTTGCCTAATTTGGGAACCGTGGGACACACTCTGGACCCGTAAAAATGCATAACCAGACTGACCAACAACAAGCCTGGGGTAACCTTGACGACTGACCTCCCAAACCTTTATACCCTAAACAATGCAGAAACCTACAATACCCCCAAGAATTGCCACTAAACTCGGCCATTTGAGTAAGCCGGATACGGGGAGAGCGAGAGAGTCCTTGGATGGATTAATATGGCCTCTCTCGATTCCCGCATTACATATGGTGAGATATATGAGCTGTCATGTATCTATGCCCCCATCGATGCCTGAAGTGTTTGACTATCCTGAAACCCTAGTGGACTGATCCACTAACTCAACGGCCGTCCCAGTTATATTTTTACTAAGATAAGTCAAAAGAACTAGTGATGTTCAACAAGATCCTAAATGATGGCCTCTGTAAAAACGAGGTTCTTCTGATAATAAAGGTGTTGTTTCGCCTCTCCAACAAAGTTTATGTATCAATGTTATAATGTTATGTATTCAACCCAAAATGCATAAGCTGTATGTTAACTGATTTACCTCAATAAAAATTATTTAAAAAAATAAAAAAAAACAATGGCCAGTAAGGGTACTTGTCAGGAACACGTCCCTGTTAAGACGTGAGAACCTAGATAGCAGAAACAAGGAAATCCAGGCACTCCAAGTTGAAGGTAAACAATTATCCTTTATTAGCAACAAGAATAAAAACATATAGAGTAGGCGGTAGCCCTATAAAAACAATCTTGACAAGAGGGGAACCAAGACCCATAGTGCATCAGACGCGTTTCATTCCGTCAGGGCACTTGTTCTCTGATAGGGAACTGGGGGATGCTAGGCCTTATTATATAGATGTAAATGACCAATCAGAGTGTGTGTTCATATAATTACTTTAACCCATATATCCCTGTGTAAACCAAATGTACTGCTTAAAGAGACAGAACATCACATATATTTACTAGAAACGCAATATTAAAAATAAATACAAAAGTATACAAACATATATGAAATAAACCCCTTTGTAGGTACAATGTATATATAAATTCAAAATAAAGGACATTTCTATGTAATAGCTGCCTAATTATTAACTCTTTATGAAAAGATTAACATCCATTCTAGAGTTTAACCCCAAAGGTTTTTAGCTGGAAGATCCAAAAAACTTCTCTTTGATCTAGTTTGGCTTCCCTATTACCTCCTCTTGGGTATCTGGGGATAAAATCTATTCCTTGTACTCTGAGAAGAGAACTATCAGAATAATGATGATAGCGCTGCGGAATCTGTTGGCGCTCTACAAATACCTGATAATAATAATAATAATCTGAAGTGTTTGGCTATAGGAGTTTTTCTGTCCATCAGCCTGCATACTATACTATACAGATTGATATCCCTGTGTGGGTTATTTACAAAATATCTGAGGGATCAATGTGTGTGTTTAAAATAGTGCTGACTGAAGATAAAATTATAAGTGCATATGAACTGTTTTCTGACCGACATTTCTATCTGCTCTATTCACATTTGCTTGTGCTTCATATCTAATCCAAGCATTAATATTGCGGACTGTTAACATACATATTCTTATACTGGTATGCTATAATACAATTTTTAGCCAGGTGTCAGCACAGAAGACCACCACATTTTTTCTGTCCACCAGCTTGGATACAAAACAGATTGATATCCCTGTATGGGTTACCTACTCTATATTTGACAGATTTTTGTGTGTGTTTAAAATAGTGCTGACTGAAGATCTAACTATAAGTGCATATTAACTGTTTTTTGACCTTCACTTTTTTGTTCTATTTGCATGTGCTTTACCTTTAACACAAGCATTGACACTGTGGACTGTTAAACATATATACTACCATAGGGGATTGCTGTAAGTGACTTCCATAGTTAACCGTATGGTATTTTTCTATAACAATATGGATATGGCCGAGGAACAAACTGAATATTTTGTGTTTGAGGATCTAACTAGGACTCTGGACACCTCAACAGATACACTACAAGCTTGGTTAAAATGTGCTGAGCACAACCTGGACAGTTTATTCACACAAATGGATAATTTGAGAAAAAAAAGACATCAGACTAGAGATGGACATACAAACTTTAGTTATATACCAACATATACCCAGGAGTTTAAGAATCAAAAAATATCCATCCTTTCATGTAACATGTTTAGAATGTATTGATAAATAGAATGCTGCACTAACTAAATGTTCCCAAACACTTATGGATATTTTGGTTGAGTATAAAAGAAAACAAAGATTAGCTTTAATTAGACAAATGCAGGATATCCAAGAGGAACTCAAAACCTTACAAACAGAACCAGATTTTGGTCTTTATGATTATCAGTTTAAACAAAATATGCAAAAAGAGTTATGGGAATTTAAGGTTCAAAAGCTAAATAGGGATACAATGGACTATGATTCCAAAAATGTTTATCTTTGGTCACATAGAATATTAAAATCCAAAAATGATAAGGATAGGATGTCCAGATTTAGAAAACTCAAACAAGATAAAAAAGTGTTATTCAGTAATACTGAATATGATTACAAAACTTCTGATAGTGACTCAGCTCCAGAAACAACTAACAATAATAATCTACAGACAAACCAACTATCAGTATTGCATACACACACCACTCATGCTCAAGAACAGTCAAAAAAACGGGTTAGGCCTACCACATCCCATTTAAAAAACAAAAGAACACGTAGAGGGGTCAAAAACAGACACCTCAATAAACACAGGAAAAATAAACAGATATCCACAAAGAATGAGAAAGAAACAGGCCCAGAAATACTTACAAAAAATGTGATTAATTTGTCAAGTCATGTATTGAGTAAAGAAGAAATGAATGTACTCTCAAGAGGGCTTAGTTTTTCTCCATCTTTTCATTTCAATTTCTTTCAAACCTTATTAGATTTGATCAAATTTATAAGACCACTTACACTTAAAAAACACTTTTTCAAAAATGCCACAGATCCTGAAGAAACTGACATAGATCCTGAGTGACAAGGCCTAATGTGCTCCAATGTCACTAACAGCAATCATACTGATGCTTTAACATTTGAAGAAAATTGCTGTATAAGAGACATGGAGGATCTTTACACCATCAACACTAACACAACTTGATATGGACCTTCAACATCTAACATAGATCTTTCAAAACTCAGAAATAGAAGTAAATTCTATCCTGTACAAGCTAGGAGTAATGCTCTAGATACTGTTCAACAAACAACTGAAACCCAGTTAATCAAATTGGACTTACAATTGAAAGAAAGTTCTACTAAGTTAGGCCTAGATTTGGAGTTTGGCGGTAAAAGGGCTGTTAACGCTCCGCGGGCTTTTTTCTGGCCGCACCATAAATTTAACTCTGGTATCGAGAGTTCAAACAAATGCTGCGTTAGGCTCCAAAAAAGGAGCGTAGAGCATTTGTACCGCAAATGCAACTCTCGATACCAGAGTTGCTTACGGACGCGGCCAGCCTCAAAAACGTGCTCGTGCACGATTCTCCCATAGGAAACAATGGGACTGTTTGAGCTGAAAAAAAACCTAACACCTGCAAAAAAGCAGCGTTCAGCTCCTAACGCAGCCCCATTGTTTTCTATGGGGAAACACTTCCTACGTCTGCACCTAACACCCTAACATGTACCCCGAGTCTAAACACCCTAACCTTACACTTATTAACCCCTAATCTGCCGCCCCCGCTATCGCTGACCCCTGCATTTTTTTTTTAAACCCTAATCTGCCGCTCCGTAAACCGCCGCAACCTACGTTATCCCTATGTACCCCTAATCTGCTGCCCTAACATCACCGACCCCTATATTATATTTATTAACCCCTAATCTGCCCCCCACAACGTCGCCGACACCTGCCTACACTTATTAACCCCTAATCTGCCGAGCGGACCTGAGCGCTACTATAATAAAGTTATTAACCCCTAATCCGCCTCACTAACCCTATCATAAATAGTATTAACCCCTAATCTGCCCTCCCTAACATCGCCGACACCTACCTTCAATTATTAACCCCTAATCTGCCGAGCGGAGCTCACCGCTATTCTAATAAATGTATTAACCCCTAAAGCTAAGTCTAACCCTAACACTAACACCCCCTAAGTTAAATATAATTTACATCTAACGAAATAAATTAACTCTTATTAAATAAATTATTCCTATTTAAAGCTAAATACTTACTTGTAAAATAAATCCTAATATAGCTACAATATAAATTATAATTATATTATAGCTATTTTAGGATTAATATTTATTTTACAGGCAACTTTGTAATTATTTTAACCAGGTACAATAGCTATTAAATAGTTAAGAACTATTTAATAGTTACCTAGTTAAAATAATAACAAATTTACCTGTAAAATAAATCCTAACCTAAGATATAATTAAACCTAACACTACCCTATCAATAAAATAATGAAATAAACTACCTACAATTACCTACAATTAACCTAACACTACACTATCAATAAATTAATTAAACACAATTCCTACAAATAAATACAATTAAATAAACTAGCTAAAGTACAAAAAATAAAAAAGAACTAAGTTACAAAAAATAAAAAAATATTTACAAACATAAGAAAAATATTACAACAATTTTAAACTAATTACACCTACTCTAAGCCCCCTAATAAAATAACAAAGACCCCCAAAATAAAAAATTCCCTACCCTATTCTAAATTAAAAAAGTTACAAGCTCTTTTACCTTACCAGCCCTGAACAGGGCCCTTTGCGGGGCATGCCCCAAGAATTTCAGCTCTTTTGCCTGTAAAAGAATAAATACAATACCCCCCCCCAACATTACAACCCACCACCCACATACCCCTAATCTAACCCAAACCCCCCTTAAATAAACCTAACACTAAGCCCCTGAAGATCTTCCTACCTTGTCTTCACCATCCAGGTTCACCGATCCGTCCTGAAGAGCTCCTCCGATGTCCTGATCCAAGCCCAAGCGGGGGGCTGAAGAGGTCCATGATCTGGTCAAAGTCTTCATCCAAGCGGGGCAGAAGAGGATCTTCCATCCGATTGAAGTCATCATCCAGGCGGCATCTTCTATGGTCTTCCATCCGGAGCGAAGCGGCAGGATCCTGAAGACCTCCAGCGCGGAACATCCATCCGGACCGACGACTGAACGACGAATGACTGTTCCTTTAAGGGACGTCATCCAAGATGGCGTCCCTCGAATTCCGATTGGCTGATAGGATTCTATCAGCCAATCGGAATTAAGGTAGGAATTTTCAGATTGGCTGATGGAATCAGCCAATCAGAATCAAGTTCAATCCGATTGGCTGATCCAATCAGCCAATCAGATTGAGCTCGCATTCTATTGGCTGTTCCGATCAGCCAATAGAATGCGAGCTCAATCTGATTGGCTGATTGGATCAGCCAATCGGATTGAACTAGATTCTGATTGGCTGATTCCATCAGCCAATCTGAAAATTCCTACCTTAATTCCGATTGGCTGATAGAATCCTATCAGCCAATCGGAATTCGAGGGACGCCATCTTGGATGACGTCCCTTAAAGGAACAGTCATTCGTCGTTCAGTCGTCGGTCCGGATGGATGTTCCGCACTGGAGGTCTTCAGGATCCTGCCGCTTCGCTCCGGATGGAAGACCATAGAAGATGCCGCCTGGATGAAGACTTTGACCGGATCATGGACCTCTTCAGCCCCCCGCTTGGGCTTGGATCAGGACATCGGAGGAGCTCTTCAGGACGGATCGGTGAACCTGGATGGTGAAGACAAGGTAGGAAGATCTTCAGGGGCTTAGTGTTAGGTTTATTTAAGGGGATTTTGTGTTAGATTAGGGGTATGTGGGTGGTGGGTTGTAATGTTGGGGGGGGGGTATTGTATTTATTCTTTTACAGGCAAAAGAGCTGAAATTCTTGGGGCATGCCCCGCAAAGGGCCCGGTTCAGGGCTGGTAAGGTAAAAGAGCTTGTAACTTTTTTAATTTAGAATAGGGTAGGGAATTTTTTATTTTGGGGGTCTTTGTTATTTTATTAGGGGGCTTAGAGTAGGTGTAATTAGTTTAAAATTGTTGTAATATTTTTCTTATGTTTGTAAATATTTTTTTATTTTTTGTAACTTAGTTCTTTTTTATTTTTTGTACTTTAGCTAGTTTATTTAATTGTATTTATTTGTAGGAATTGTGTTTAATTAATTTATTGATAGTGTAGTGTTAGGTTAATTGTAGGTAATTGTAGGTAGTTTATTTAATTATTTTATTGATAGGGTAGTGTTAGGTTTAATTATATCTTAGGTTAGGATTTATTTTACAGGTAAATTTGTTATTATTTTAACTAGGTAACTATTAAATAGTTCTTAACTATTTAATAGCTATTGTACCTGGTTAAAATAATTACAAAGTTGCCTGTAAAATAAATATTAATCCTAAAATAGCTATAATATAATTATAATTTATATTGTAGCTATATTAGGATTTATTTTACAGGTAAGTATTTAGCTTTAAATAGGAATCATTTATTTAATAAGAGTTAATTTATTTCGTTAGATGTAAATTATATTTAAGTTAGGGGGGTGTTAGTGTTAGGGTTAGACTTAGCTTTAGGGGTTAATACATTTATTAGAATAGCGGTGAGCTCCGCTCGGCAGATTAGGGGTTAATAATTGAAGGTAGGTGTCGGCGATGTTAGGGAGGGCAGATTAGGGGTTAATACTATTTATGATAGGGTTAGTGAGGCGGATTAGGGGTTAATAACTTTATTATAGTAGCGCTCAGGTCCGCTCGGCAGATTAGGGGTTAATAAGTGTAGGCAGGTGTCGGCGACATTGAGGGGGGCAGATTAGGGGTTAATAAATATAATATAGGGGTCGGCGGTGTTAGGGGTAGCAGATTAGGGGTACATAGGGATAACGTAGGTGGCGGTGCTTTGCGGTCGGAAGATTAGGGGTTAATTATTTTAAGTAGCTGGCGGCGACGTTGTGGGGGGCAGGTTAGGGGTTAATAAATGTAATACAGGGGTCGGCGGGGTTAGGGGCAGCAGATTAGGGGTACATAAGTATAACGTAGGTGGCGGTCGGCAGATTAGGGGTTAAAAATTTTAATCGAGTGGCGGCGATGTGGGGGGAGCTCGGTTTAGGGGTACATAGGTAGTTTATGGGTGTTAGTGTACTTTAGGGTACAATAGTTAAGAGCTTTATGAACCGGCGTTAGCCAGAAAGCTCTTAACTCCTGCTTTTTTCAGGCGGCTGGAGTTTTGTCGTTAGAGCTCTAACGCTCACTTCAGAAACGACTCTAAATACCAGCGTTAGAAAGATCCCATTGAAAACATAGGATACGCAAATGGCGTAGGGGGATCTGCGGTATGGAAAAGTCGCGGCTGAAAAGTGAGCGTTAGACCCTTTAATCAATGACTCCAAATACCAGCGGGCGGCCAAAACCAGCGTTAGGAGCCTCTAACGCTGGTTTTGACGGCTACCGCCGAACTCCAAATCTAGGCCTTAGAAAATAGACACAAAAACAACTTCAAAAATAATCTCTCTTTGTCAGATAAAAAAGCTCTAAACAATCTATGATATAGTAATACGTGATTCTGATAAAGGAGGTAACTTAGTACTCCTGAATTGTTGTGATTATATATATATTAGAGGCTTTACGCCAATTATCTGACAAGGATACTTATTTGATTTTATCTTCTAACCCCACTAATGAATATAAACATATCCTTCAGGAAATAGTGAGATATGGCTTTGATCATGCGATTATTACATCTAACATGTTTGATTGCCTTGTACCTAATTGGCCTATCATAGCAATATTTCACTATTTCCCTAAGATACACAAAGATCTATTTAATTCCTCTGGGCCGCCCTATTCTGGCAGGCATCTGTTCCCTTAACAAACCTCTCTCAGAGTTGGTCGACACTTTCTTAAAACCCCTTATTTAGACACTTTCCAGTTATATACAGGATACCACTTCCGTTATACAACAAATTCAGAAAATACCTTGAAGTTCCAATTATATTCACTTGTGTCTTTGGAAGTATCCTCATTATATACATCTATTCCTCACGAAAAATGATTAAAGGCTATAGAATTTTTACTAAGACGTAGATCTAATTATGATGAAGCCACCATCACCTTCCTGCTAATGGCTAATGAATATTTAGTGACCCATATTTTTTTTGTTTGAGGGTAAATTCTATCTCCAGAGATGTGGAACAGCTATGGGCGCAAAATTTGCACCCTCCTACACCATCCTTTTTTTAGCTTGGTGGGAACTCTTCCACATCTTTGGAGATATGAACCCCTTTCATCAAAATATTATTTACATCGGGCGTTATATTGACGATTTGGTCTTTGTCTGGGACGGCGATGATGAATCCATCAAAAAATTCCATTCATACATGCAGGAGAATAATTTGAACCTCCAACTCACAATTTAAAACAATTCTTATTTACAATTCCTGTCATCCTCCTCAACTTTTGAAATCTATTCCTAAAAGTCAACTCATTAGAGTTAAACGAGTTTGTTCAAATCCAACAGTCTATGAACAAAATGCTAAAAACACCATTCAGAGATTACAACAGCGAGGCTACCCTAAGAAAGTACTAACACAAACAAAAAATGAGGTTGATCAGATTTCTGATTAAAAAAACCCAGAAACAAATAAGAATGGCAAATATCAAACATTTTACCCCCATTTTTATAACATCTTACAGTAAAGAATATTACAAAAGTTGTAACCTAATCAAGCAACATCTTCCTATATTGTACAATGATGCAACACTAAGGGCTAGATTTATCAACGCTGAGGCGTACAGGGGTGCGTATACGTGCCCCTGTATGCCTCAGCTTGCCTGTGGCGGGACGAAATTACCCACAGGTAATTAACATTGCACATGAGCGCAATTTTGCGTGCGGGCAGGAGCTGTCAATCTCCTCTGTCGAATTCGACCGAGGAGATTGAATTTCACCACAATAGAGGTGGCGAACATGTTAGGGAAGCAGCGGTCTGGTGACCACTGCTTGATAAATCTCGGCGAGCAAGTTCTTGAGAGAACTTGCAGCCGAAGAGGCTTGATAAATCGAGCCCTTAATGAGATTATCAAAGGAGGAATGTGTTTCGAGGAAAGCTAAAACCTTAAGAAATATACTATCCCCCTCAATGCTCCCTAGGGTCCAATCTACCACTTGGTTACAAAAGAGAAAGGGATTATTTAAATGTTGTGCTTCCAGATGTAAAACATGTTCATATATAATACAGGTTGACAAATTCAAATCTGAGGTTCTAAACAAAGAATTTGACATTTGTTATTTAAATAACTGTAATACCACTCATGTAGTATATTTCTTAATGTGTTTGGGCTGCTACATTCAATATACAGGTCGCACAAAGAGATTCCTAAAAGATAGGTTTCTGGAGCATATCAGGTCCATTGAAGATCTTGAGTCCAAAACTCCTATAGCCAAACACTTCAGATATCATTATAATTCTGATAGTTCTCTTCTTAGAGTAAAAGGAATATATTTTATCCCCAGATACCTTAGAGTAGGTAATAGGGAAGCCAAACTAGATGAAAGAGAAGTTTTTTGGACCTGAAAACTAGGGTACCTTTGGGGTTAAACTCTAGAATGGATTTCAATCTTTTCATAAAGAGTTAATAATTTGGCAGCTATTAGTATTACATAGAAATGTATTTTATTTTGAATTTATATATACATTGTACCTACAAAGGGGTTAATTTCATATATGTTTGTATACTTTTGTATTTATTTTTAATATTGGGTTTCTGGTAAATATACATGCTGTCCTTTCTCTTTAAGCAGTACATTTGGTTTACATAGGGACATATGGGGTTAAAGTAATTATATGAACACACACTCTGATTGGTCATTTACATCTATATAATAAGGCCTTCCATTCCGCAGCTCCCTATTAGTGAACAAGTGCTCTAGCGGCATGAAACGCGTCTTATGTACTAGGGGTCTTGGTTCCCCTCTTGTCCGGATTGTTTTTATAGGGCTACTGCCTACGCTATATGTTTTTATTCTTGTTGTTAATAAAGGATCACTTTTTACCTTCAACTTGGAGTGCCGGGATATCCTTGTTTCTGCTAAATCTCCTTAACCCTTTAATTGCTAAGCCAATTTTGAGCTTTTTTGCTGCTTACATTTAAGTCAGGGCCGGATTTATAATTAGGCATAATTCGTAGTTTTGCTGATTTTCAGACTCATAACCAAGCCACAACGTTTTAGATATAAACTGATGTCTACAGACTCCTGCTTGCTCCTCTTTATATAATGCATATTTTCATATGCAGGGGAGGGGGCTGGGTTAAGTGTCTGCTCTTCCAGCTTTCTCAGCCCATTTCAGCGGTTGTTCCAGCCTAACCACATTAACAGCGCTAAATTGGGAGCTTCTTAGTACATTTTTTAAAACATTTTATACAGGTTTTTAAGATCAGTTTCTGTGCATATTCTTCTTTATAGTAGTGTCTATTACATGCGGTTATATAAAAAAAAATTGTGTATACGGCACAGCAGTGAATGAGGAGCCCTGGGGGCTGCTTCAGATTTTGCTGCCTAAAGGCACCTGGGCTGTATGTCTAGCACTGATTTAAACCCTATTGTAAGTAAAATTTCAATGAGTGACTCACACAAATTATATATTGTTTTTTTCAGCAAGCCAAGCATTATTATATTTATATTTGTTAATATATTCAAGGCCCATATACAGAGATGGCAGAAACTCTGCTTATTCCAAGAAAATTTTTGTGACAAGAAGTCCCAATTTAAGGCTGGAGGAAAGTAGATTTAATCTCCTACAACGTAAATGTTTTTTCACATTTTTTCTGGCTAGAAACAGAATTCATGGACATAATTGCTTGTGTTAAATGGGTCACCTTTTAATAGAATTAATTTAAGCTTAACTGAAGCTTTTTTTGTAAGTATATTAGATGTGTATAGGTTGAACTCGATGGACTTAGGTCTTTTCAACCTCATCTACTATGTTACTATGTAATGACATGTGAGATAGCTGTTGCAAAAACTTTTGAAAAATTGTATATTTTTAAGATTTTAGTAAAATATATTGGAAATGGCCAGGTGAACCCTGCACCTTACTAAATTGTCATCAAGGGGCCCATACAGGCTTTTGGTGGTTATACTATAGGGACCCTTTTGTACAGTATAGAATTAAAAGCCCTTTTTTCTTGCAAGGTGTTCACTCTTACCACACCTGGCTATACAGACAAAAGGTACTGTATATATTTTACTATAATATAAACTTTATTTGGGGTCTCCAGACATAAAAGATTTTTTTATTGGGTGTATAAATTCCTATTCCCAGCAAAACCCCATGTGTTGTGTTTTTTTACGTTAATGCATAGACCTGGATTTTTGTCGCTTTTCAAGAATCCCAACCATTTAAAAGAGCAGGCAATTCTCTTTCAAATGAGGTCTTGGAGGTCTGTGGCATGTAAGGAAGCTGAGATCGAGGGGTTTGAACAGCCAAATCCCCATTCAGCTCCCTTTCCTGCTTGTCACAGTGAGCTTCCTCCCCCTCTGTGATGTCACCACAAACATTCCTAGTGACATCATCAACACTGCCATGTAGCTCTGGACATGTTGGCAACTATACCACCAACAATCGGGTCTGCAATTAACGGAAATTGCCGATCTGGTGCTGTGATCAGGGATTCCCCTTAATAACGAGAACGGGTCGTCATGTGCTTATAGGCGGAACTTTGCATGATGACACGTTCTCATCACGAGCATCGAAGTGGTAAAATACTTTGTCAGAAATATTTAGAGTGACTTACAATCTCTCCCTTTAGCTGATATGGCTAACATTTGGATAACAAGGATGTTTCTCAAGGCATCAATCATGAATAAACACTGGGCAAACATCTTAAACACTTTTGCACTTTCAATTTTAGAAGTTATTTGCAACCACATTAGCACATACAGAGTGTTTATATATTGCATTGGGAAAGTTGTTTAAAATTGTAATCTCTGCCATTCTGGTATAAATTAGAAGTTTGGTTTAACAACTCACTGAAAGTTACTCCTCGGGTTCTCACACTGATACAAATTATATTTTGCACAAAACAGAGTGAAGAACAACAACCTCAGCCAGATATTTAATATTTAAATGCTGAAAAAAACAATCGCCTAGATTTAGAGTTCTGCGTTAGGGTTAAAAAGCAGCGTTAAGGGGTCCTAACGCTGCTTTTTAATGCCCACTGGTATCTAGAGTCAGACAGGAAAGGGTCTACCACTCACTTTCTTTCCGCGACTCAAGGCTACCGTAGATTTCCTTACGTCATTTGAATATCCTATCTTTTCTATGGGATTTGCCTAACGCTGGTATTACGAGTCTTGGAAGAAGTGAGCGGAAGAGCCTCTACCGACAAGACTCCAACTGCAAAAAAAAGTCAGTAGTTAAGAGCTTTATGGACTAACACCGGAACATAAAGCTCTTAACTATAGTGCTACAAAGTACACTAATAGCCATAAACTACCTATTAACCCCTAAACCGAGGCCCCCCCACATCTCAAACCCTATAATAAAAAATTTTAACCCCTAATCTGCCACTCCGGACACCGCCGCAACCTACATTATACCTATGAACCCCTAATCTTCTGCCCCTAACAACGCCGACACCTACATTATATTTATTACCCCCTAATCTGCCCCCCAACGTCGCTGCCACCTACCTACACTTATTAACCCCTAAACCACTGCACTCCCGCCTCGCAAACACTATAATAAATTTTATTAACCCCTAATCTGCCCTCCCTAACATCGCCACCACCTACCTACAATTATTAACCCCTAATCTGCCGCCCCTAACGTCACCGCTACTATAATAAAGTTTTTAACCCCTAAACCTAAGTCTAACCCTAACACCCCCCTAACTTAAATATAATTTAAATTAAACAAACTAAATTTACTATCATTAAATAAATTAATCCTATTTTAAACTAAATACTTACCTATAAAATAAACCCTAATATAGCTACAATATAACTAATAGTTACATTGTAGCTATTTTAGGATTTATCTTTATTTTACAGGCAACTTTGTATTTATTTTAACTAGGTACAATAGCTATTAAATAGTTAATAACTATTTAATAGCTACCTAGTTAAAATAATTACAAAATTACCTGTAAAATAAATCCTAACCTAAGTTACAAATACACCTAACACTACACTATCATTAAACTAATTAAATAAATTACCTACAATTATGTAAACTAAAATACAATTAAATAAACAAAACTATAATACAAAAAAACAAACACTAAATTACAGAAAATAAAAAAAATTACAAGTTTAAACTAATTACACCTAATCTAAGCCCCCTAATAAAATAAAAAAGCCCCCCCAATAGAATGCGAGGTCAATTGGGGGGGCTACCTACATTATAGCTATGAACCCCTAATCTGCTGTCCCTAACATCACCGACACCTATATTATATTTATTACCCCCTAATCTGCCCCCCCAACGTCGCCGCCACCTACCTACACTTATTAACCCCTAATCTGCCGACCGGACATCGCCGTCACTATAATAAATGTATTAAACCCTAAACCTAAGTCTAACCCTAACCCTAACACGCCCCCTAAATTAAATATAATTTAAAGAAATCTAAATAAATTTACTATAATTAAATAAATTATTCCTATTTAAAAATAAATACTTACCTATAAAATAAACCATAAGATAGTTATAATATAACTAATAATTACATTGTAGCTATTTTAGAATTTATATTTATTTTACAGGAAACTTTGTATTTATTTTAACTAGGTACAATAGCTATTAAATAGTTAATAACTATTTAATAGCTATCTAGTTAAAATAATTACAAAATTACCTGTAAAATAAATCCTAACCTAAGTTACAAATACACCTAACACTACACTATCAATAAATTAATTAAATAAATTACCTACAATGATCTCAACTAAAATACAATTAAATAAACTAAACTATATTACAAAAAATAAAAAAATATTATTAAGTGGCGGCGATGTTAGGGAGGGCAGATTAGGGGTTAATAAAATGTATTACAATGTTTGCGAGGCGGGAGTGTGCGGTGGTTTAGGGGTTAATACATTTATTATAGTGGCGGCGATGTCCGGTCGGCAGATTAGGGGTTAATAATTATAGGTGTCGGCGATGTTGGGGGCAGCAGATTAGGGGTTCATAGGGATAATGTAGGTGGCGGTGTCCGGAGCGGCAGATTAGGGGTTAATAGTATAATGCAGGTGTCAGCGATGTCAGGGGCGGCAGATTAGGGGTTAATACGTGTAAGATTAGGGGTGTTTAGACTCGGGGTTCATGTTAGGGTGTTAGGTGTAGACTTAGAAAGTGTTTCCCCATAGGAAACAAAGGGGCTGCATTAGGAGCTGAACGCTGCTTTTTTGCAGGTGTTAGGTTTTTTTTCAGCCAGCTCAGCCCCATTGTATCCTATGGGGAAATCGTGCACGAGCACGTTTTTCCAGCTTACCGCTACCGTAAGCAACGCTGGTATTGAGGGTAGAAGTGAAGCTAAATTTGGCTCAACGCTCACTTTTCTGAGGCTAACGCAGCCATTCAGAATTGGTACTACTTGGTGCCTGTTAATAGGAGAGGAAGGGGCGAGAGGGAAGCGGGGATACCCCTCCCTTTCTTTTTTCCCCTTTTCCCTCCCCCCTTTTCCTAGCTCCCCCCCCCCCTTTTTTGTCTTTTTTTTTGTTTGTTTTATGCTTTGTTTTGTTTTGTTTTTATTCAATTTGTTTTGCTGTGATTTGTTGTGTTTTGAATTGTTTTGTTACTTTCTGGCTGTGGTTGTTTTTGTTTATATAAAATGAAAAAATTAGCGACTTGAGGTTTTTCTGTTTGATTCAAAGGTAAAATTGAATACATTTGTTCTAATTTTTTGTGATTTTTTTCTTTTCTGTGATTTATTGCTGATAATAAAAATTAATTAAAAAAAAAATTGTAATCTCTGATTTGCAAAAGAAAAATTTTGGGTTTCATCTTCCATTAATAACTAATGTTTGTTTCACGCTTAAAATATCAGTGTAGGCCAATTCCTACAAGGATGATTACTGAGTGTGTCTCTGGGTACTTTTGCTTATGTCTTTTAAATAGCTTACGTTGGTTAGTTTATTTTTAAAGATATACAGTATTTACTAGGATTATATTGTATTTGGAACACCTTATATTTATAACCTCATTCTCTTCTCTTTCCAGGTGTGTATAGTATGGTGTCAGGACTTGGTTGCTTATATATCACACATAATAAAAGCCTGTCAGAGAGAGACCACAACCTGGGCAAGATTACCAGATGCCATCCAGAGTGCACATTGGTAGGTTTCTGTGTCTGTTCCATTCCAGCAAAGCCTTATAATACTCTTCCAGCATTGCACACTTCTGCTTATACAAATTAACACAACGTAATAGTCTTCTGGGGTAGTTCCTATGGGACTTGGCTTATAATGAGAATGAACAAGACAGAGTAGTGAGAAAAAAACATAAACCAACAAACAAATCATCATTATTAACATTCTAGCATTAGGGCATTATTAGTGTATGACATATTACCATGTAAAGAGAAACATCATATAGTTAGACATATTCCCAAGTCCCCTCCAGCTACGTGAAGCTTAGAAAGCAAAGTACTTGAAGGGAGAAAAGAGAATCCTGACTGCATCTTTGATACTCTACATGAGGAATCTATTTTCATGCATCACTTTATGTGTTTACCATGCTGCAGATGGTGTGATGAATGGAACAAAATGTAACGTTACCTAGTCATTCTTTGCATAAATAAGGAGAATATGTAAGGATGATTATTTTAAGTTCAATAGACTGTTCAATGTAATTTTGTGGATACCATCAGTAACTGGAAATGCTGACAATTTTGATTTAAATTATTTGATTATTTTTTGAGTTAAATGTACCTTAACCCTTTCGTGACAGTGTAAAAGTGTCTACATCGGAACACCTGTTCCAATGTAGACAAATTGAAACTACGCGATCGTGCATACGATCGCGAGATTTCAATTATTGGATCGCATCTGGGGGGCGTCCCTACAACCCTAGGAACGCCCTCCAGACCGCGATCAAGTCCTTGAAGTGCAGAAGGCTTCAGGACAGCCGTTTGATATGACGTTCTATTCCGTCATAACGGCTTTAAAGCCCAGTGTAAATATGACGGAATAGAACGGCATAACGGCGTTAAAAGGTTAAACAGTATGAGATTGGAATATAAAATGTTTAAATATGTGTAGCTAAAAAAAACTTTGCGATATACTTTATTTATTTTGTCCCCCTTTTCCTATAATTTAACTATGAACATTTTTGGTATTCTAAATTCCACTGAGTTTCTATAAAGTAATAGGAACTGCCATGTTTTAACTTAAGTTGCCGCCCCTCATCATTTTCCCCTGCTGAAGACAATTAAGGACATATATAAAATAGAGAAGGAAAGTACTTTATAGAAACTAAACCTTTACACCTATGTTTTCAATATTTAAACAACTAGTATAATTGTAAAATACATCTACATATTATTCTAAGGCTAATCTTTGCATTGAATAAACTATTATGTTTAGCCTTTATTAACTGTTTAACATCCCTTTTAAATGTACTGCTATTATCAATTTTCTTCATTTTCTTGGTATCTTTTGTTGAAAATCAGGGACATATGCTTAGGAGCCGGCCCATTTCTGGAGCACTATATGGCAGCAGATTTGCAAAATTGTTATCCATTTGCAAGAGCACTAGATGCCAGCACTATTTCCTGCAATGTAGTGCTCCAGATGCCTACCTAGGTATCCCTTCAACATAGAAAATCATGGGAACTAAACAAATTTGATAATAGAAATAAATTGTAAACTTTTTAAAATTGTATGATCTGAAATGAACAAAATGTTTCCATCAGAGATCTTTAACAGGAACTATCTATCAGCCAATGAGCATTAGTAAGAAAGAGACAACTGATACTACTGTATTTATTTCAATTTAAAATATAAAGACGTAAAATGTAAAATTAAACTTTCTTGATTCAGACGGTACATGCAATTTTAAGAGACTTTTCAAATTACTTCTGTTAGCAAATGTCTTAAATAAAAGCATACTTAGATAGGCTCAGTAGCAGAGGTATAACATTTTGCACTTTAAAGGGACAGTCAAGTTAAAAAAAACTTTCATAATTTAAATAGGGCATGTAATTTTAAACAACTTCCCAATTTACTTTATCACCAATTTTGCTTTGTTCTCTTGGTATTCTTAGTTGAAAGCTAATTCTAGGAGGTTCATATGCTAATTTCTTAGACCTTGAAGACTGCCTCTAATCTGAATGCATTTTGACCACTAGAGGGCATTAGTTCATGTGTTTCATATAGATAACATTGAGCTCATGCACGTGAAGTTACCCCGGAGTGAGCACTGATTGGCTAAAATGCAAGTCTGTCAAAAGAACTGAAATAAGGGGGCAGTTTGCAGAGGCATAGATACAAGTGGTAAAAAGTGTATTTCTATAACAGTGTTGGTTATGCAAAACTGGGGCATGGATAATAAAGGCATTAGCTTTATTTTTAAACAACAAAAATTCTGGTGTTGACTGTCCCTTTAAAGTCCATTTAAACGCTTTTGTCATATTTTATAAGGCAAAAAAAAAAAAATCATTGTTTAAGCATATTTAAATGCTGCATTTTTATATGAATTAAAGAATGCTTTTAATGCAATGGTATATTGTATATATTGCACAATGGTAAACTGTATGTTTCAGTACATTTTAGTGTGTTTGAATGAAACTGGACTAGGATTAAACGGATAGGAAAGTCAAAATTAAACTTGAATTATTCATACAACGTATGTAATTTGAAGTCACTTCTATTTTAAAATGTGCTTTGTTCTCTTGGTATTCCTTGTTGAAAAAGAATACGCACATATCCTACACTAGTGGTGTAGAGTTAGCTGCTGATTGGTGCCTGCACACAATGTCTCTTGTGATTGGCTAACTAGATGAGTTCAGTTAGCTGCCAGTAGTGTAATGCTGTTCCTTCAGCAAAGGATAACAAGAGAATAAAGCATATTTGATAATATAAGTAAATTGGAAAGTTGTTTAACATTGTATGCTCTATCCAAATCATGAAAGAACATTTTGGGGTTTCCTGTCCCTTTAAAAAGCAACCCTGGAAAAATCTGAAGACCAGTCCTATTTTTCATTGAGTCCTTAGAATGCACTCTTCCCATTTTTTCTCTAGGAGATTACTGGGATACCCCCCCTTTTAGAGAATTAAATACTATTAGTTAGTTTGTAATAAAAACAAAATGCCAGAATGTTTTTATATAGGCACCTATAACCCAATGTCATCTATAAACAATTAGTGTGATCTGGAGAAGACATTCAAAACAGTGAGTCACTCTGTTTCACAGTGTGACTTAACTTTACTAGATGCTAGAAACTATTCAACGGAGGTACTAAATGGTACATGGTCTAGGACAGTGTTTTCTCAACCACGGTAGTCAAGTACCCCTAACAGACCAGGTTTTCATTATAGCTAAACTAGAACAAATGTGAAATAATCAGCTGATCTGTAACCATGGTAACTAACCTGCTTTCATCCATCAGCTGATTATTTCACCTGCGCTCTGGTTCAGCTATAATGAAAACCTGGACTGTTAGGGTTACTTGAGGACAGCGGTTGGGAAACACTGGTCTAGGAGATAAAACTTACAAGTTTATACTTTGTAAATGTTAAGATGTATAGCTCAGAGGAGAAAAGAGAAGTGATAAAGCTGCATCCCTAGCAACGCCACCCCATTAAATTGTAGCCAGCCCCAGCTGCTGAAGCCACCGGGAAATCTCCTGGTGTCCTGGTGGGCCAATCCGGCCTTGAAAGCTGCTTCTATGATTTGAAGAGGGGTGTGTTTATGTGTATAAGTTTGTAGGAAACACAGAATTAGCACTTTATGGACTTATTTGCTGTATTTATAATGTGGGTGCACACATTGATTATTACAGTTACATGCATAATAACACTATCTAATAAAAAAATGTTTTTTTGGTTTTTTTAAATGCATTAAAAAGTTATAAGGGCACAACGATATGAGGTCTCAGGTGTTAGAAAAATGCATTGGAGCCATTTGCAGTCAAGTAGCTGAAAACATGAAAAATCTGATTTATGCCATATTCATATTTAATAAAGTGTTATACTGTGTATTTACTGTAAATATTTCACATTCCAATGTTTTTCACATAGCAGAATATGTTCTAAGAATTTGTAAAATAGAAATTCCTATATATATATCGGTATATATCTATACCTATATATAATTATATATATATATATATATATATATATATATATATATATATATATATATATATATATATATATTTACTTATGCATAAATAGAACATATTCTTATATGTGAAGAACATTGAAATGTGAAATATTACTATTTCATGTCTTGTTAGTGTGATTGGGTAAAGGGACACTAAACCCAATTTTTTTATTTCAGGATTCAGATAGAGCATACAATTTTAAGCAGCTTTCTAATTTACTCGTATTATGAATTTTTCGTCATTCTCTTGCTATCATTATTTGAAAAAGCATGAATATAAGGTTAGAAGCCGGCCCATTTTTGGTTCAGCACCTGGGTTGAGCTTGCTTATTGGTTTGCTACATTTAGCCACCAATAAGCAAGCGCTACCCAGGTGCTGAATCAAAAATGGGCCGTCTCTTAAGCAAACATTTCTGATTTTTCAACTAAAGATGGCATGAGACTGAAGAAAGATTGCTAATAGGAGTAAATTAGAAAGTTGCTTAAAATTGCATGATCTATCTGAATCATGAAAGAAAGAAAATTGTGTTTAGTATCCCTTTAAACGCAATCGGGTTTGCACGACTTGTTGGGTGTTAGTTTTATTCCACTTTTCACTCTCAATTGAAGTCTATGGGGGAATATTTATTGTAATCAAAATATTCTGAGTTTGTTTTCTGCGCATCGGGTTAGCAGAAGAGCGAAAACATTTTATTTTCAACTTGTAATATGCACGCTACTTGACGTACAAAAAGCCAAAGTCGTGTACACTTAAAGTGAATGTAAAGTTCATGAATGAGTGCCCGGTTTTTAAAAATACTATTAAAAACAGGGGCACTTTAATTCATGAAACTTTACATTGCAGCATTTTTTTTTAAAAATACTTACCTTTTTCTGCAGCAAAGTTGGATCGGCTATCCCCTGTCTGCTTCTCATGTTGTACTTAGCATAGCAATGATGAAACCAGCTTCCTCCAATCACAGCTTGATCTCACGAGATGGACACTCTATGATGTACGCCATTATCGGAGGAAGCCGGTTTCATCATTGCTGAACTAAGTACAGAGGAGCTGCGGGCGGGGGATCGCCGGTCCGGCTTTGCTGAAGAAAAATGTAAAGTTTCATGAATAAAAGTGCCCCTGATTTTAATAGTATTTTTAAAAACCGGGCGCTCATTCATGAAACTTTACATTCACTTTAACGCACGAGCGGGAGCTAGGACCCTTACCCCTCTGCCTAGTATAAGGGACTCCCTCTAACAAAAATCCCAGAGCAAAATTATTTGGTAAAAGTGAGTAGTATACAGGCGCTATTAGAGATACTATACTGAATGAAATCAATAGAGATAATATAGTTATAAAACACAAAAGTAATAAAGATAATTTAAGGGATACTAAAGATCTATCTAATGTATGAGTTGGAAAAGGTGATGGTTAGGGAACTGAAACAAAAAACTGAACTTGTATATCTGGAGATGTATATCACACAAAAAATTATACTAAGAGGGTTAAAGGGATACTAAACCCAATTTTTTTTCTTTGATGACTCAGAGTAGCAATTTTAAGCAATTTTCTAATTTACTCCTATTATCAATTTGTATTCATTCTCTTACTATCTTTATTTGAAAAAGCTGAAATGTAAGGTTAGGAGCCGGCCCAGTTTTGGTTAAGAACCTGGGCAGCACTTGCTGATTGGTGGCTACATTTAGCCACAAATTAGCAGGCGCTACCCAGGTGCTGAACCAAAAATGGGCCTGCTCTTAAGCTTAATTTCCTGCTTTTTCAAATAAAGATAACAAGAGAATGAAGACAAATTGATAAGAGGAGCAAATTAGAAAGTTGCTTAAAAGTGCATGCTCTATCTGAGTTATGAAAGAAAAAAAATCCCTTTAAGACTAGAAAAAACATGCTCATTTGAATTAAATGAAACACATAAGGAGTCAAATTTCAGTCTAATTGATATAATTAAAAGAGCTATGCCTATATGCCTTGAAGAAATAGACAAGGAAATAAAGGATATGAAAGATACTCTTTAAAGTAGGAAAGATACAGATATATTTAGAGAAAGACAAAAGGAAATTAAAACAACCCTAAATAATACTAAATCAGAAATACAAATAATAAAGTGGAAAACAATAAAAGGGGATGAACAAGACTATGCAGGGACAACTGAGAATCAGCCCACTAATGAACAAAGGGAATAAACTACAATTAATAATCAACCTAGAGGGAGACTAGGAGTAGAAAGAGAAAGGGATCTAGGAAAGAGAATAAGAGAAACTTAGACACAAGGTTATTACCAACCAAGGAAATATAATAGTGAACAAATAAGAGGTAGATGAATGTCAAACACAAGGGACTCTGACTGGGACCATAGAACACAAAAAAAAGACTACTATAGAAATCACAGTTATCAATATAATAATAATCATCATGATTATTACAATTATGATCACAGAAGTAGGGGAAATTATTATGGTAATAGTGAACACTACCAATGCAGGCCTAAAAGGAGATCAGAAAACAATGCACACTACAACAATGGAACCAGTAATTAGGGTACACACAGATTCTACAATAACGGAGAAAGAAATTGGAGAGTACCGCTTAGGAACAGATATCAACCATTGGAAGGTACAGCTACAATACACGTAGAAGATAGGGAAGAGGGTAGTGAGGGAACACATAATTTGTTAGGGGTAACCCCAAAAGCCAGATATACAAGAGACTTCCTGACAGACGAAATACACTTAGTCCCACCAATGAATGTAAGAAAAAAAGGCCACTAGAGGAAAAAGAGGAGGAAGTGAAGAAACAAAAAAGAGACCAAGAGAGAGGAGGGGAATTTGGTAAACCCAGGAGTTTTCATTATAAGCAAACAGACACTCACAGAGGAAGAAAAAAAGAGTACTAAGACTAGGACTTTCATTCTGCTACAAAAATGAATACATTCGAAACTCATATTAATATACACCAGTTCGTAAGAAAATTGACCCTTAAAAGATATCTCATTAGACATCCGATAGAAATTAGTAGGTTTGACACTACTACATATAGAGTACTTAAGCGAGATCCTACAAGAGCAGATCACATCACTCTAAAAAGCTACTCAATAAAAAATAATTTGATTATGTTTATCCCACATTCCGTAGGATACCAATTTTTTATTTTTTACTGAAAATACACAAGAATCTAGAAACCCCACCTGGTCGGGGATAAATTCCCTGATCTCTAACCTCTCTCAATATGTAGACAGATACCTACAAAAATACGTGAAAGCACTTCCCTCTTATTTGAAGGACTCAACAGAAGTATTACAACATCTAGAAAAAAATCAATATAAAAGGAGAATTCTTTGTAGCTACCTGTAACGTAACCTTGTTATATACCAACACTGAACACACACTAGGGGTGGAGGCTGTAAGAAAATATCTTAATGAAGACAAAGACCTAGCCATAGAACAGACGCAATTTCTACTAGATAGTATCAAATTCATTTTGAAGAATAATACTTTCTATGTTCAATTAAAAGAGACAGCCATGGGTACCAGGTTCGCACCAAGCTACGCAAACCTATTTATGGAAAACTGGGAAACGGATTTCCTGGGTTCGTGTGGCCTGGTGGGGAACCAGGTACTATATAAATGGTATATAGATGATATACTGATTATTTGGAAGGGCAGTGAGGATTCTTTACTAAACTTTTTCCTTTCAATTAATAGAAATGATAAGGGTCTGACATTCATGTATGAATACAGCAAGGAGAGGATCTCTTTTTTTAGACCTAGAGATTGAAATAATAAATTTCAGTCTTTAAATTAAAACCTTTTTCAAAAAAGTAAACGCGAATAATTATATTCATGCGAACAGCTGCCACCTAAAGAAGTGGAAGGAAAATAACCCTAAAATCCCAATTTTTAAAGGGTACGAAAAAACTGCTCCAGGTTACTAGACTACGAGGAACAGGCAATTGTTTTAAGAAAAAAAAATTCTGACAGAGGTTATAATGAAAGAGTCATAGAACAAGCATAGAAGAATACAAAAAAAGTAGATAGAACGAGCCTACTCACCTATAAGAATAAAGATGTTAGTGAGAAGATTGAAGAACAGAGTATTAAGGTCCCTTTTTATCACCCACTATAATGGACAGCATAGGAAAATGGAACAAATAATAAGGAAACATTGGCACCTCAGTAGAGAGGATTCAGTTATAGGAGACACAATAACTATTAATCCTGTGTTCATACACAAAAGATCCCAAAACCTGAAAATGCTGCTTGTCCTGAGTGAATTTAAAACTAAAGATAAAGGTAATAAACCACTAGATCTGGAGGGCAAGGAAATCAAAGTTTTTTCCCCCCTGTTTTTGTTGTAGATCTTGTTATTATAGTAAGAAAGTATAAAACTTTTCATCAAGCCAAACGGGGGAAACTTTTGAGATAAAAGACACTATTAGATGCCCTGATAAAGTGGTCATTTACCTAATTGAATGAAGCTGTAAAAAACAGTGCTTGGGTAAAACTTCAAGATCCTTAAAGGGACAGTATACACTCATTTTCATATAACTGCATGTAATAGACACTACTATAAAGAATAAGATGCACAGATACTGATATAAACATCCAGTATAAAACTGTTTAAAAACTTACTTAGAAGCTGTCAGTTTGGCTCTGTTGAAAAGGCAGCTGGAAAGCCCACTGCAAGTGGCAAATAAGACACTCCCCCTCCCCCTTCTTTTGCATATGAAAAGACTCTTTACACAAACAGGAGCAAGCTGGAGTAGGTAGTCGAGCGTATTCATATAAAACTTTGGGGCTTGGTTAGGAGTCTGAAAATCAGAGCAATGTTATTTAAAAATAAGCAAAACTATACATTAATTAAAAAAAAAAAACTTTATGGGCTATATAAATAGATTATCTACAAAACATTTATGCAAAGAAAAAATGAGTGTATAATGTCCCTTTAAGAGAACGAATTTGAGAACACTTGTGTATCATAGAAAAAGGTAATAAGGACACACCATTATACAAACATTTCTCAGAAGTACATAATAAACGAAAAGATCTGACACTGGGGGACAGTAAAAGTGAAACCTGAATGGAGGGGAGGGAACTATATATATATATATATATATATATATATATATATATATATATATATATATATATATATATATATATATATATATATATATATATATAGAATGCTACACCCCCTAGGCCTTAATTCTGAGCTAAATGGTACCCCCTTTATGTATGACTAAGTAATGGTATATAGAACTGTGTACATTAGTAAATACTAATAATAAAGGAATTATGTAAAACGTTATAAATATCTGTTTAACACTGTACCTAGAATACTGTCTAATGAATTAAGTGTGATACTACTATAGTATATAATGTGCAACTGATTACCCAGTAACAAATGTAACTATGATGGAAATGAATAGTGACTATATACCTTTAAGTAAGAAACCCCTCCTCTAATAACTAATCAACCTATGAATGTGGAGGAAGGTGTATAAAGCAAGGACATGAACTTCACTCACACATCTTGAAAAAGTCCTTGTGAAAGGGCAAAACCAGTCGATAGTGTGAGGTGACTAACCCAGTATAACACAGAGGATCGTAGAGAGTCTCTTCAAACCTGCAGAGGCATTAACTATTCTAAATGGACTACTCAACTTCTAGTGAGGAGCAGGACTATTCAGAGACCATTCAGGAATTACCTAAGGAAAAGCACAAGGACAAGTGATGGGGGATAACTAGCTCAACCCACTGAAGTCTGACATCAAACCCCAGTAAATACAAAGCATTCCGCTCTGCAAGTCTTAACAGGAGCCTAGAACGCTGACGGCAAACAAGCTGACACGGAGACAACAGCTGAGTGATTGAGTCACGTGATAAACAAGTCCAGCCCACTGACGTCAGATGCCGAATTTCAGCGGACATTCAGCTCTGCAAGTTTAATAGGAGCTTAGAGCCGTAAAATCAGACGAAGACTCCAAGCTAAGCTAAGGCTCAAGAAGCAGTGTCCAGCTGTATATACAGAAACTGGGGAAGCCTTTCAGATATAAACTATCTGTAAAGACACTCGTGCACTCTAACAGTGGCGTTGAGCACTTGATCCGATTGAATTATTGAAATTTGCCCTACGTATATTTCCTATGTGAGTATTGGCTGCTAACATAGTTATATACAAATATATATTTTAAAACGGACGTTCAGATTTTAGTGTTTTTGTGTTGACACAATAATTGATTATACATTGTATTTTACTTCATTGTATCCTGTATTACATGTTATATACTTTTATTGATATAAAGTTTTGGCTATCTTTAAACCTCTGAGTTCTTCTCTCTGTGTGGTCTAACTTAGACAATATCAGTGTTTGCATATATATTAATAGACACTGTAAATATTTCTACTATTTAATTTCAATTATTTATTGAATTACCCCTGGAGAAATCCCCCAGCTATTTTCCAAATGCACCTGTATATTTTACCACTTGTAATCTAGTCCTATCTTGGATAATCTTGACTTGATATCTACATTAAATAACTAGTATTTTAGATCTAAAAATATCAGTCATAGTGACTCTTATTTGCATGTCATTTACCCATAATTCCTAGCTTTCTAAAAAAAAATACCCTGAGAAAATCAGATCTTAAGGCTTATCTTGTGGTAATGTGTTCCATAATTAATTATTATATTCAACATTATTTGCATAGGTAGTCCTACCCTTGTTCAAATTACACTACTTTTTTACAGGTCTTGGGAAACCTCATCAGCTTTACAACATATCAGCCATTCTTTTACTAAGGAGTCTCTATTGGGGATAAAACAGCTGTCTGTGAGTGGGTTTTTTTAGCACTGCATTTTTTGTATTATTATTCATTTTTTAACCTATGCTGTGTTTGAAGAGCAGTAAACATCCATAATGGGATTTATGCGAAGCACAGTTGTTTAAGGAAGTAAAAGATTAATTTTACATATCAATCTTTTAGTCACTATATCTTTTAAATGAGATTTTTTTTTCTTCTAATGAGAACACCCTTATAGTATACACTTATTAGGATGCAAAAAAGATCCATCTTGCTGAAATGTATTCTTGTTGCAGAACTGATACGATAAGCAGCAGTGAATGCACTATTAATTAACCTTAAGCATCCTCTTAGCATAGCTTAATTGAACTTCATTAGTCTGTGTGCACAGCACCAGCTAAAACAATGCATTTCTTTTTGAACTGTTGAAATTTAAATTGAGGGTAAAAATATCTTTAGTCTTAAAGGTACATTAAACACTTTGAGATGGTAATATAACATTATAAACTGCAACATACTTTCATTTTTTATTTTGTCCCCTTTTCCTGTAATTCCATTCTGAAGTTGTGAGCTTTTCAGTTCCTGTTAAAAATGGTGCAGAACACAGCTATATTCTACACAGCCATTGAGGCATATTTATCAAATGTCTGTCGGACTTGATCCGACAGTGCGGATCAGGTCCGACAGACATCGCTGAATGCGCAGAGCAATACGCTCTCCGTATTCAGCATTACACCAGCAGATCTTGTGAGCTGCTGGTGCAACGCCGCCCCCAGCAAACTCGCGGCCAATCGGCCGCCAGCAGGGGGGGTGTCAATCAACCCGATCGTACTCGATCGGGTTGAATTCCGGCAATGTCTGTCCGCCTCATCAGAGCAGGCGGACAGGGTTATGGAGCAGCGGTCTTTAGACTCGCCAGAAACACGGGCCCTCAAGCTCCATTCAGAGCTTGATAAATGGGCCCCATTGACTGTATACTCTAGTTACCTATGTATAACTGTCCCTATTTGGCTACAGCAGAGAAGGTAACCTAAATTACAAAATGGCAGCTCCCATTATTTTATAGACACTAAAATTTTACACTTGTTTTGTCAATATTTAAACAACTAAACTTTAAAAAAACACAACTACCTGTTACTCTCAGACTTTTCTTTTCTATGAATGATTCTTTCTATCTAGCATTTATTTAGTGTTTAATGTCCTTTTAAATCTATAAGCTTGTTGACATCTGTTTAGTATCTTAAACATATTAAATTAACCAACATACATGCACACGTTTTTTTCCTATCATTAATTGGTAATTAGTATTAATTAAATATACAAATAAGGTGAGCAAACAATATATATTTTTTAGAACAAAATACAATGGACCCAACTAATCAAAGTATATTTACTGATATTCTAAGGTTAAAGGGATTTTACTTTAATGATTCAAATAGAACATGCAATTTTAAGCAACTGTTTAATTTACTCCTATTATCAATTTTTCTTCGTTTTCTTGCTATCTTTATTTTAGAAGCAGAAATGTAAAGCTTAGAAGCCGGCCCATTTTTGGTTCAGTCCAGGGTTACTCTTGCTCATTGGTTGACTAAATGTGGCCACTAATAAGCCAGAGCTATCCAGGGTTCTGAACCTAAAACGCACCGGCTCTTAAAGGGACAGTAAACCTTAAAAATAATGTTATATAATTCTGCACATAGTGCAGAATTATATAACATTATATTAGACAAACTTTATAAAACATAATATACCCTTTTAATTTTTTAAAAAAAACGCTGTTTTACAGACCCGCTCTCTGTACTCTGCTGAGCGGGTCTGTTGTATTCACACAGCGCATCGGGCCAGCTGTATAGTCACAGCCCGGCCCGACAGCGCCATAAGACTAATTGCAGCTCGCTCCTGCTGTAAGACAGAGCGGGTCTGTAAAACAGCGTTTTTTTTAAAAAATTAAAAGGGTACATTAGGTTTTATAAAGTTTGGCTAATATAATGTTATATAATTCTGCACTATGTGCAGAATTATATAACATTATTTTTAAAGTTTACTGACGCTTTAAGCTTTATATTGCTGCTTTTTAAATAAAGATAACGAGACTGAATAAAAATAGATAATAGGAGTAAATAAAAAAGTTGCTTAAAATTGCATGCTCTAGGTTACATTTATGCAATCTTTCCGTAAGCATCAACCTATATTTTTAGGCGACAATAAAATCCTCCTCTTTCAGGATTATTCACTAGAGACAGTCACAAAGAGAAGGGAAATAACCCCAATATGCACAAAGTTTATTCAAAAGGGAACACGAGCAACTATCATATATCCCGCCAGACTTAAAATATACTCTGATAACCAGACATATTTTTTTGACTCAGCCGCAGAGGCTGGAAGGTTTTATGCTAAGGAGTTCCCTGCAGGTTAAGGAACTGTATAGCTAATAACAGGAAGGTAATTGACTAATGTTTGCTAAAACTAATCCAAGGATAAAGTCTTGCTTACACTGGGTATCAGAGAGCCTAGATGGCATGGGCTCTCTGAAGTGTCATTTTTTTCCCCCCTTTTTTTTTTTTTTTTCTTTTTTTTTTTTCTTCTTCCTTCTCTCTTTTCCTCTCTCCTCTCCCTCCTTTCCTTCGCTCTCATATCTCTCATATAGAGAATAGTTATGTCTGGGGAGTTTAAAATTACCTCATGGAATATTGGAGGCTTAACATCCCCCATTAAAAGAAAAACAATACTATCATACTTAAAGAAAATTAATACCTCTGTTGCATTTTTGCAAGAAACGCACTTAAAAGCTGAAGAGATTCTCAAACTCAAGTCTTTCTGGGTTGGAGGAGTTTTTTTCTCTACAGGTATTAATAGAAAGGGGGGAGTAGCCATCTTAATAGGTAAAAATGTCAACTATGAAATAATTCAGGTAGATCCTGAGGGGAAATTTATAATTGTTAAAGCTAAAATTGACAATATATTGTATACACTCTGTAACTTATACGCCCCAAATGTTTTTGACCTGGTGTTTTGGGAAAATTTACAAGCCAAGCTTATGACATGTGTTGAGGGTTACTGTATTATGGGAGGGGATTTTAACATGGCTCCAAAATATCCGCTTGATAGGCTCAGAAAGGATCCTGTTCCAAAAAAGACAAAAAGGGATAAACTAGAGTCAAAACTCTTTTCTAGATTATTTACTAACCTGAAAGTTAGGGACGTGTGGAGGTTGCAAAACCCTGATTCTCGTAATTATACTTGCCTTTCAAAGGCACATAAATCGCTTTCAAGGATAGATCTATTTCTATTAGATGAAAGGCTATGTAAAACACAAGTCCAAGCACAGATATTACCTATTGTTATATCGGATCATGCCCCTATTTGTCTAGAGTTTCGTGCGAATAATCTGGCACAAGGCCCTAGGCGATTTTTATTTCACACTTTTCTCGTGAAAGATCTCAAATTTAAAAATTGGATGGAAACTAAATTTAAAGATTATGCCCATTTTAACCATGAATTTGTCTCTCGCCCGATGTTATTCTGGGAAACAGCCAAGGCAGTATTAAGGGGAGAAATATTAGCCTATAGTGTGAAAAGATCTAAAAAAATTAAGCAAAGAGAGGGAGAGTTAGTACGGGCAGTCTCAAATGCTTACAATTTGCATCTACTTGAAAACTCTTCGCGAAGCTGGGACAAATATACTCTAGCTCTTCAAAATAGAGATTCTTTCTTACTTCATAAAACAACTCAAAAGGATACCAGGGTTCAATCTAAACTGTATCGATACGGCAATAAGACGGGGAAATTACTAGCAAACCTTCTAAAAATTGAGAAAGGCTCTCAATTGATAGATCTCAAAAATACAGAAGGTCAGACTTTTAAAACCTCGGAAGAACTTTTACAAGTCTTTCACGATTATTATACTGATCTTTATTCACTACAAAGTTCGGATATATTAAAACGTGAGGAATTCTGGAACAGAATTTCTCCTCCTCCATTAGATCCAGAGGTATTGCAAGATTTATATGCCCCTATAACTGAGATAGAGGTGAATAAAGCAATCCAAAACCTTCCACACAATAAAGCACCAGGCCCAGATGCGTTACCTAATGAATTTTACCAAATTTTACACTCCTCTATTGTACCATATTTAACTTCTTTATTTAATGATATTTATATAGAGGGAAAAGAGCCAACAGCTAACTTCTCTGCATCTTGTACTTCTTTAATATTAAAAGCAGGTAAGGATCCAACAAAAAAAAGAATCCTACAGGCCTATTGCACTACTCAATACAGATTATAAAATTTTAACATCTATATTAGCGTCTAGGCTACAAAACATTCTGCCCTCTATTATCCATCCTGATCAAGTAGGCTTCATACAGAATAGAAACTCAGCTGCCAAAATACGTGAACTTTTTCTCGTTATTGATTATTTAGAGTCACTCAGGACCCAGGAAGGGCTGGGGGGAGAGGACACCCCTGACAGGGTGGTAATATCTATTGATGCAGAAAAAGCCTTCGACTCAATACATTATGACAATCTTTTGTTCACCCTAGATAAATTTGGTATAAGGAAAAACTTCACTAGGTTTGTAAGTAATCTCTATCAAAATGCTTCTACGAAGCTGGTGGTTAACGGTTATTTATCACAGGATATAAAATTACAGCGAGGTACCAGGCAGGGATGTCCTCTCTCCCCGCTTTTGTTTGATATATCTATTGAACTCCTTGCCATTGCAATAAGACAGCAACTTGATGGTATAAAGATAGGCAAGAAGGAGTTAAAAATTGCTTTATATGCGGATGATGTCCTTATTTTCATGACTAATACAAAAATAAATATTCCTAAGCTTGTATGTATAATACAACAGTTTGGATCCTTTTCAGGATACAAAGTTAACAACACAAAATCTGAATTGTTCTGGATTACTCATGCAGTAGATTCCCTGGCAAATATACCGCTCTCTATAGCTCAGACCTCTTTCCGTTATTTGGGCATTAACATCTCGTCTACTCCAGACACTTGGTATACTCTTAATATTACTCCTGTATTAAACAGAATTAAGGATACACTCAAAAATTGGCAAAACCTTTCTCTTTCTTTATCTGGACGAATAGCAGCTTATAAAATGATGATTCTGCCTAAACTTTTATATATTTTACAAAATATCCCTCTTTTCCTTAAGAAAAAAGATATTGATTATTTGAATTCCATTTTGAGACTCTTTATTTGGCAGAGTAGAAAACCTAGAATATCTCTTTCTAAATTACCGCTTCCTTTGAAATATGGTGGTCTTGCTTTGCCAGATATAGGGGCTTATAATCAAGCTTTTCTGGCACGAACAGTCATTGACTGGATATTCCTGCAGAATTATGTAACAGATAACGACTTGGAGAAAAGTATAACACATCCTTTATACCCAGTGGCACTTATACATTGTGATACCAACGCGATACCGCCTGAAATAAAGAAATTAAGATCGATATATAACCCAATCCTGGCCTGGAAGAAAATTTGTAAGTTATTAGTAGTAGATCATCATATCTCTAGGTTTATCCCATTTCTGGGTAACCCTCAATTTCAAGCAGGACTTCAAACTAGAGTGTACCTAGAATGGGAAGCACTAGGCTTCATTAATGTTCATCAGATCCTAGATTTTGAAAGACGATGCATTAAATCATTTGACTCTATTAGATCAGAATTTAAACTACCACACAAGAATTTTTTTGCCTATTTACAGGCAAGACACTTTGCTCTTAATCTTACACATGATCATGGATGGGACTGGTCCCTGAAGGGTGTTGGCGATTGGCTTACCATTGCCAAAACTGGAAATTTATCAATTACTCCAGGATATTCAATTATGGTATCAGTAAAGGGCTTAAATAATCTGGAAAAAATACATAGTAAGTGGGCTATACAGATTAATCAAACACTGCATCCCCGAATATCCTACCTATCGATCCAAGAGACGGCTCGTGTAACTCTCTCCTCCTCATGGAGGGAATCCCATCTTAAATTATTATACATGTCGTATTTCACCCCAGAAAAGGGATCCAAATATAGGAATTGTAGTTTTGTAATTTGCCCAAAATGTTCCTTGCCCGCAGCAGACCTTCAACACATGTTATGGGCTTGTCCAAAGATCAGGAATTTTTGGCTGAGGCTCCAATATTGGCTAAATAAGATACTAAATCCCACCGTGGTGACTTTTTCATTTAAAACCATAGTCTTTCTTTTTCTTCACCCAGCGGGCAATTTAGGTAGCAATAAAAAAATTATTAATATGACTATATTAGCCGGTAGGTATCTAATTTTCAGAAAATGGAAATTAAGATCTACTCCTAGCATAACTGAAATTAAGAACTATTTAAAGAAACAATACATTCTTGAACAAATCGACACCAATCAAGACAACGATCAAGAAATTAGGAGACTCTTTTCAAAATGGTCTCTCTTTATTAAGGATTTTACACCTAGTGAAATTGATTACCTGATATATCCTTTTAGAAACACAGAATTAGTTGAGCTTGGTATGTGGTGATGTAACTCTGGAGGTGGGGGAGGGGGGGGAGAGGGAATTCCTTTTTTTTTTCCCTCTCTCTCTTTTTTTTCTTCTTTTTTCCCCCTTTTTTTTTTTTCTCTTTCTCCTTGTGTATGGTTGGGGGCCATACTGGCTATAGATAGGGAAAAATTATGGAAAACCCCAATTCAGCTACAGGTGTTAATTGTATTGCTTCGTTATTAACTGTGATGTTATAATGTTAGGTTTATGAGCATTATTGTTAAAATTGTATTTATTGTTTTGAATGAAGCTGTAACTTTGAATTGGAATAAAATAAACATTTAAAAAAAAAAATTGCATGCTCTATCTGAATCATTAAAGAAAAAAAATTGGGTTTATAATATCTTTAAGTATGTCTATTTCTGGTGCTAGAAGTGAAACTGACTTCTTTATGGGAAGTCATCATGATTAGATATGAGATTTAAAAAAAGAAGAAAAGATAAAATGCTGAATATTTTTGTCTTATTAACAGAGAGAGAAAAAATATTCACCGTAGGCTTCCGCATTTATTTTATCACATTAACAAGACAACTGTAAGACTTTAACATAAAAAAGATTGTTGTGAATTCCAAAAAATATCTGTATATATTGAGGGAGTGAAATTATGACTTATTTAGATACAGTATTAGGCTCCATGAGTTGTACATGATTTCTAAAACATTACACTATGAGCCATAATGAAAAATAATTACAAAAACAAACAAACAAAAAACATTCAAACTATAGAACCCTGGCAAAGTAACAAAAATATTAAAGCTAAGGGGTAGATTTATTAACTGTCAGGCGGAAATGATCCGCTGTAGTAGATCATGTCCGCCAGACATTGCTAAATGACGACAACATACACTGTCTGCATTTGTATGCTGTTGGCATTTAACATTGCACAAGCATTTCTACTGAAATGTTTGTGCAATGCCACCCCCTGCACATTCGCGGCCGCTAGCAGGGGTGTCTATCATCCTGATCGTATCTGATCGGGATGATTGCTGTCCGCCACCTCAGAGGAGGCGGATGAGTTAAAGGGACAGTCTACACCAGAATTTTTATTGTTTTAAAAGAATATAATCACTTTATTACCCATTCCCCAGTTTTGCATAACCAACACAGTTATAATAATATACTTTTAACCTCTGTGATTATCTTGTATCTAAGCCTCTGCAAACTGCCCCTTTTTTCAGTTCTTTTAACAGACTTGCAGTCTAGCCAATCAGTGCCTGCTCCCAGATAACTTCACATGCACGAGCACAGTGTTATCTATATGAAATTAGTGAACTAACACCCTCTAGTGGTGAAAAACTGTTAAAATGCAATCTGAAAGAGGTGGGCTTCAAGGTCTAAGAAATTAGCATATGAACCTCCTAGGTTAAGCTTTCAACTAAGAATACCAAGAGAACAAAGCAAAATTGGTGATAAAAGTAAATTGGAAAATTGTTTAAAATTACTTGCTCTATCTGAATCATGAAAGTTTATTTTGGCCTAGACTGTCCCTTTAAGGAGCTTACTCTTACGATCGCTGCTTCTTAACTTAACATAATAGTAAAAAAAAAATGCATGCTCTAATTCCCTAGAGTATGTAATTTTAAGACTTTCGACCCTGCACTACTACAAAGGGGCTAAACACACAGTAGAAGTAACGCTCTGGACCCGTAGAGCACTGCAGTGCTAGTTACATGACTGAGTCTTGTGAATAGCGCTGCTGCTTGGATGTGCTAAAAACAAGAAGAAATGTGTTACAGTGTTTTTGTGTTGCTGTGTTTTCCCTTAGATAAGCCAGAACCCCCTCATGTCTATTGATGCATCAAGCAAGTAAAAATGTCAGCTCAAGAGACAAAAAGCAGTGCCTCTCCCCAGATCTAGATAAGGTCAATAAGAGGGAGTAGTACAATTTTAGACATGCCTTTAACCATGTTATGACACTAGATGATGAATATATGACAACCATGTGATATTTGGTACCAAACAAATTCACATGATGTCACTGGGAAATTACTTATATAGGTGTATGCACTGAATATGCATATCAGAAGTTATAAGGTGTTCTATAATTTCAGGCAAAGGCTCTGAACTTTATGAACTGTCGTTAAAAAGAGGGGAGTCAATATTTCTGGCAAAAGAGATGGGTTTCATAGCCCCTCTGGAAAGAGGGTGGGTGAAGCAATTTGATATCACAGAAACAGGTATAAAATTTTGTGTTTAACAATACAAACAAGTTGTTCATTCTACTTGGGAGGCTGCTACAGCATGAGTGACCATCTTCTCTTGCCCATCTCCCTGGGGCAGACTTATAAGCTAGGAAAGTATTAGGTCTGTTATTTCTCCCTTTTATTTTTAAAACTGTTTGCTTGTGTATAATTCTATTTGTTCACATATTTTTAGTAATAATGCACTATGCATAATTTGTCGCATATTAAATCTTCACTCATTAAGTTTTGCCTTTGTCTAATATTTAAACCACGTTACTGAAAGAGACTGGTAGTATTTATACTGTGATTCTTAGGTTATTTCTTGCTAAATTGTATTCTGGGATTTAAGTTGTTAGCTTGGGCTTTTCTTAAGATTTCCCAAATAATAAATCTTAAGTGGTGGCAACTTAAAGAAAGTTTAGTGTGGGTGGCATTAAAGAGCAGTTTGGGCATTTTTTCTAAGTATAGGACAGATTAGAGAGTTTTGTTAACTCTTGCACCCACTGAACTAAGTCACAGGCTTGCCTGGAGTGGCTAGACTGTGACAGATTGCTTAAGGTGTAAAGGGTCAGTTAACCTTTTCTGTGCCAAACAAGTGACTGGTGCAGGGTTGTTAACCCTGGTCATCACACCGAGTTATTCTACTACTGTGTGTTTAAAATGAACCCTAAATCCAAAATTAAACTTTCATGATTCAGATAGAGCATTACTTTCCAAGTAAATTCCATTATCACATTTTGCCCAGTCTCTTTATCTACACGCTTTCTGAGATACCAGCTCCTACTGAGCATGTGCACAAGTTCAGAGTATAAGTATACTTATACATTTCTTAGAAAAAAGCGAATAATTACTTGAGTTAGTTTTATTGCACTGTCTTGTTATTATGCACTTGTTAATTATGCAATTCTACTGTATTTAATGTTCCTCTTTAACCCCTTTGCGGTCGTGCAGGGTCGATAGTCTTAAAATTACATGCTCTAACAGTGTGTACAATTTTACTATTATGGGCCTTGGAGCAGCTTTTTTTTAAGTCATGACTCTATATAGTACATATGTTATTTGGTCTATATTAGGGTTAAAGGGAAACGGAACGCAATTTTTTTTTCTTTCGTGATTCAGATAAAACATGCAATTTTAAGCAACTTTCCAATTTACTCCTATTATCAATTTTTCTTCGTTCTCTTGCTATCTTTATTTAAAAAAAGAAGGCATCTAAGCTATTTGGTTCAGTACTTGTTTATTGGTGGGTGAATTTATCCCCCATTCAGCAAGAACAACCCAGGTTGTTCTTAAAAAATGGGCCAGCATCTAAACTTACATTCTTCCATTTCAAATAAAGATACCAAGAAAATGAAGAAAAATTGATAATAGGAGTAAATTAGAAAGTTGCTTAAAATTGCATGCTCTATCTGAATCATGAAAGAAAAATTTTGAGTTCAGTGGCCCTTTAAATGAGAGGTATGTTGCCCAAAAGGGCATACAAAAATGTATGTGCCTGATAGTCAAAGTGCCTATGTGGAGGGGAAAAAGTTCAGGGCCTAGAGACGTATGGGCCAATCCATCTTATTCAGATCATAAAAAAAAGATTGTGACAGAAAGGGGAGGAGTTATTATGGTGCATCATATTACATTTTTTGTAAATAAATATCTTTAACATTACTGAACAGATTTAATTACTCTTTTAAAAACCATAAACCCTTAGGATTAATGTATCAGCAAAATGTCAATCAAACCTATTCAGAGGTATGGGCAGTAGGTGTGCTGTTAGTGCAGCTAATAAAAGCTGATGAAGAAATCTCAGGGTATGTCTTTATGCTAGTTAAAGCTTTTCTTTTTTTAATTTTATTTGCACTTTTTATTTTTACGTCTAAGTTTATATCTCGTTTGACAAGAAACACAGCTTCTTTAAATATTTCTAAACAGAGATTGTCCTCCTCTCCTCCTCTTCTCTTGCTATATCCTCACATTCCACCCACAGAATTTTTTCAAAATGGCCCCCATCTTGTAGACAAGGGGCAGCACTTCAGTGACTTAGTCAATCACTGCAAGATGCGGACCACTCCTGTCCTCCATCTCTGTGGGGAAAGTTGCAGGCTCCCAGCAGCATAACCTCTTCATGCACAAAGACACAGAACAAGTCAAGGGTGACATTCAAGATGGTTTCAATGCATTTCTTCCCTAACTACTTTTCCATTTATTGTGTAATTGTGCAGTAGTCATTTTGCCCTTTATTGTAGCAATGCTGCAGTGAGCGCATGCGTCAACACCCGGCTTTGTAAGAATTCGGTAGGCGTGGGCGGAGGTAGGGGAACGTAACGAAGTCGGTAAACATAACAGAACACCGGCTCTGATTATACCTACATTATGTTATAGTGCTGCCGAATCTGTTGACACTCTACAAATAACTGATTATAATAAATAATGTGCTCTAACATTACAGCATTTTCTTTTTTTATGTTTTTTAAAGTCAATATAATGATATTGTTCCTGTAAGGATTTTTTTTTTCTGTAAAATTCTTCTCATGTGATTTATTTAATGTGTCTAGAAATCCAGAGACGATATTTTGAAAATAAACTTACGGGAGAACGCAAGCCATTCTAATGCTATTTATATAACCAGTGTAGAAAGTCATAAATGTTATCATTCTCAGTCTTTGAAGTTCAAATCCTTTTCTTGGAAACCATCTGTCCTAAGTTTCACTTATTCTTTGCGTGTTTTAAAATTAAACCTAACACTAATTTTAGATCTGCGACGTGTTTATCTTAATGCTGCGTCAAGGTCCCATGGTATTGCCAATCAGACTGCTATTAAAAGGTAACTTGTCTAAATGTACAATACCAGAACACATATTACAGAATTTAATAGCATTATGCCAGCTTTTCGGGGGGTGATAAAACATATTCTAGTTTCACACAGTGGCGTAGCGTGGGGGGGGGCCACAGGGGCGGTTGCCCCGGGCGCAAAATTCTGAGGGGCGCAAAATGCTTGGCTCCCAGCCTCCCCAGTCCCCACCATCTCAAGACAGTAGACAGTCACAGTCCCACTCCCAGCGGCGCTACAGGGAGGCTAAAAAATCTGACAGGCACCTGCGCCCAGCCGTGCTGTGTAATGATTTAATTATCATAATTTTATGAGTGTTATCCTATCCAACCGTTACCTGCTGCTAGACTAGTGTTTACACCACTAGTTAGCACGGTCCACTCCCACTCCCAGCGCACATGTCAGGAGGGAGGAAAAAGTCAGAGCAGCAGAGCCAGAGTGGAGTCAGACTGACTAGCACGCCGCGCCCGCAATGATAAGGTAAGTAGTGTCAACAGAAATTACCAAACTCATCACCAGGTCCGTATCAGAACCAGACCACCAGTGCCACTGCCAGCCAGAATTATAATTAAATTATTATAGCCCCTGTTTTTGCCTGGGCCCTGGGGAATAGGGATTGGAAATGGCAACGCACGCAAAATGCAGCTTAGCTTCTATCGTTACCCACGTGACGTCGCAGGGCCAGCCAGCCAGCCAGCAAGTCAGCCAAGTTCCAAAGGACCCAGAGTCACTCTGAGCCAGCCAGCCAAATTCCAACTTCCAAAGGACCCAGAGTCTGAGCCAGCCAGCATGCCAGAGTGTGAGAGTGATCTATGCTGCTTTAAAGTGAAAGCTGGTTATTTTATTTAAAATTAATTTTTAACCTGGGTAAAATAAAACATACAAGATGTATGTTTTACCCAGGTTAAAAATGAATTAAAAAAATAATAATAACTGGCTTTCACTTTAAAGCAGCATAGATCACTCTCACACTCTGGCATGCTGGCTCACATGTATTTTAAAAATGAAATCCCATGTTTAAATATTAAACCATAAAAAATGTAATTGTTAAGTTATATAATGTACTTACTTAATGTATATAATAAAGTAATGGCTGCCTGCAACCATATTGAATCCTAATTTTTAAGGATGAATGTAGAGTTTAGAACTATATATATATATATATATATATATATATATATATAGTATATATTTTTGTTGTTAAAATAAAGCTTTGTTTTAAAACAAAAACCTGTCTCCTAAGTTGTTGAGCTGTCTCCTAGATTCAAAGCAAATTTGCCAATCCCTACTGTACTGGTGGAAGAAACTCAGTCAGTGCTAATGGATTAGGGGGGCGCAATTCTTGCCTTGCCCTGGGCGCTGAGAAGCCACGCTACGCCACTGGTTTCACATAATATTAAAGAGACATGGATAATAAAATGCTGGAAAGTTCTAGAACATTTTACTATAGCACTATTACTTGTACAGTGAATACTTAAAGTGAATGTAAATTTTGATGCTAAAATGCCTGGTTTATAAAAATTCTGTAATGCATCAAAATTTACATTTCGTAGCTGCCATACTAAGCAGACGTACTATGTGTGAGCTCCGTGCATCATAAATTATAAAAGTTGAATCTAGGCACTAAAAATATCCTTTTTGGGGTATATAACCTTCCTAAAGTATTTCTCTGGTCTGGAGGTGCATTAGGCTTCAGGAAGCGAGCCGGTAGAGAACAAGAAGCTCTGCAACGGGTGGCAAGATATTCAGAGGCAAAGTCTATACCACAGCATAAAGATCTTGAGGTACTCAGTGTACTATAGATCATAGATCATGGAGGAGATGTACTTTTACTTTTAAGCAAAGATGGATGAACTTGAACAGAAGCTTTGCAATAGGATCGACAAACTGATCCTAATTCTGCAGCCCACGAGGGAACCAACTGCTAACTTCCTGCCAAAGATGGTGACGCATGAAAAGCTTGCTGACTTGGATTTTGACTCGGGGCAGAGGGACATTTTGGAGCCGGATATAGACGCTGGACCTACGCAAAACAAGTCTACTCTTCCAAAAGCGGTATCTGAATTCAGAACCTCCCCGCATGAAGATGTGAGCAGAAGGCTGTGTCTCTCCCACCTTAGTGGGAAAATGATCGTATGCCGCCTCCTGATGGAAACCTGGAATGAAGTTTGGGTGATAGTGCCTGGGAGTGCGGCCGACTCCCTTTTGCGAGACGATAGTGGGTTACACAACCCGCAGCCTGCTGTCTTGGCGTAGAGGCGAGGGTTAAGTTCCAGGGACAAATTTGCAGCAGGCGCTGCTCAGTTGGATTTTTCTCCTCGGCACCTAAGAATTAAACTCTACTTGCGACTTACCAGAACTTCGGCGGTCTCACATCCCAAGACTGTTAATTATAGCTGATGTATTGTTGCCTCTTAGCTTTGACTTCTTACAATTATCATAATCTTTCCCAGTGTATGTGGACTCCTAGGTCGTACCTCCTTTTACCAGGATTGCTATATACGTGTGAATGTTAATGTTTGTTTTTTCATAGCAGGGCTTCACTAGTTCTATATGATTAGATACCTGTAGTATTATCTATATGATTAGATACCTGTATTATTACTACTGTTATTACTTACTCGTTTTTAGTGCTTATTAGCACTATACATGAGAGAGGCCTTAATAAGAAGCCCAGAAAACTTCTACTACATTACAGTGTGGGCGTGGGATGTGGAGCTTCATTGAGGTCATGGCATTTATATAAATAAGGGTTAACCGTGTGTATGCCTATCAATTGTTCTGTATCCTATACACAGAGATCTACTTCTTGTTAATTCCTGTTAAGATTTATGCTTCTTACTAAATGCTATTCAAATATAATTTCTATAGCCTAGAGGTCCAAAAGTGGCCCATACATCTTAAAAGTTTTATCTCCTGTAATAGTATCTGTGGTAACTTCCTTATATGTCCCCGTCCCCCCCCTTATAGGGAAATTATGTAGATAGGGGTGACTAAAATCCTCCGCAACCTTAGGCAGAGTTAGGGAGTCTCTTCTTTAGCTTTATGTATGATCAATTTATATTCTGATGGCTATATTATAGATACCTAAAGACCTACCTCTTTTTTCTCAGATTCCTTACAAGAAAGATTGATCTCATAATTAATTCACGTTAAGAAACTTCTTTTCCACGTTAAAACGGTTATCTATAAAAGAGATGCTGCTTATGGCTAGTGATGTCGTGAATTGTTCGCCGGCAAATAGTTCCCGGGAAACATAGCTTGGTCGCGTTCGCAGCGGTGGGCGAACATATGCGATGTTCGATCCGCCCTCTATTCGTCATCATTGAGTAAACTTTGACCCTGTATCTCACAGTCTGCAGACACATTACAGCCAATCAGCATCAGACACTCCCTCCCAGACCCTCACAGCTCCTGGGCAGCAGCCATTTTAGATTCATTCTGATCCTGCATTGTTAGTGAGAGGAGGGACAGTGTAGCTGCTGCTGATTTTATAGGGAAATTGATAGCTAGGCTAGTGTATTCAGTGTCCACTACAGTCCTGAAGGACTCATCTGATCTCTGCTGTTTGGACAGCACCCCAAAAAGCCCTTTTTAGGGCTAGAACATTTTTTTATTTTTGCCTGTGTAATTTTGACTGTGTAACATCAGTCTGCTAGTTTATCTAATTGCAGTTGCCTGCCTGCAGTGCCACCACTCATATCTGTTGTAACAGTAGTGTAAATTTAAAAAAAAAAACTTTTTTGACTGTGAAACATCAGTCTGCTAGTGTAATCTAATTGCAGTTGCCTGCCTGCCAGCGTGTGTGCCAGGCCCACTTGCCAACTAGTGCCACCACTCATATCTGTTGTAACAGTAGTTTAAATTTGCAGTTGCCTGCCTGCCTGCCAGCGTGTGTGCCAGGCCCACTTGCCAACTAGTGCCACCACCACTCATATCTGTTGTAACAGTAGTGTAAATTTTAAAAAATATATTTTTTTTGACTGTGAAACATCAGTCTGCTAGTGTAATCTAATTGCAGTTGCCTGCCTGCCAGCGTGTGTGCGTTTCAGGGCCTGCCAGGGCACATTGTCACACTAGTGCAACTCATATCTGAACAATAGTGTACATTTAAAAAAAAAAAAAAATTTGACTGTGAAATAATAGCAGTCAGTTTCCTTCACACGTGTGCGTTTCAGGGCCTGCCAGGGCACATTGTCACACTAGTGCAACTCATATCTGAACAGTAGTGTACATTTTAAAAAAAAACACTTTTTTTTACTGTGAAATAATAGCAGTCAGTTTCCTTCACACGTGTGCGTTTCAGGGACTGCCAGCAGTTCCAAAATAAATTAAAAAGTATGCTTTACACAGCGTATAAGAGTGATGTCACAGCACAACGGGAATCTGACAGGGGAAGAGGTGAAAGTAATCCTCCTCCTCCCACGACCACGCCGGCAAGAACAGGACGCTTTACAGACGTGTTGTTGATGGAGGACATGCGGAGCTTTTTTTTTTTATAAACAAAGTGTTTTTTTATTTGACATGTTACAACACAACAGAAAACACACAAGAAAAATATTAACAAAATCTAAACTGCTAAAATATAAAAACAGAAGCTTGCTATTGTCTTATTACTTTTAAATATCCCAGTAAACCATTTATGCTGTAAACTGTACATGAACATTTTTTTGTGTCCGAAAGAAGAGTTCCATACAAAATGGCAGCTCACTATACACATATAAGTGTGTTTTACTAAACAATTAGAAGCGGTAATGGAAGACGCAATTAAAAATGATCAATAAAATAAAAATAGAACCTTGTCTGCAATCCATGTTTTAGAAGGGCATACAAATAATATATAAAAGCAAATAGTATGTAAATACAATTGCTTCTCCAATTTAGTCTTCAGTAGAAACCTGTAAACCAATATTTAAATGATACAACATTTAAAAGGACATTAAAAGGGCATGTTATATTTCAACAGAACATAGGATTGAACTGGCTCTTCTATATAAATACAATTTTAATCCCAGCAAAGTGGTTAAATATGTAGTTAAAGCCCCATTCAGAAGCAGGAAGTCTGTCATGTTCAGAAACGGCAACAGATGATTGGCTAGGTCATGAAACCTACTGATTGTGGACCGGCTGTGCCCTGCACAGGAGCTGCATATAGAAGTGGGACTTTACCTATGCATTTAACCCTATCGTGAGAGATCAATAATATCAGGTAATAAAATTCAAGGGTCACTACAAAGACATTTAAAAATATGGGCTGGTTCATTGTTTCTCCCACAGTGATTATCATTGGTAGTATATCTGAAAATGTTATGTCTGTTAAAAAGAAAGGTTCTTTTCACAAAATTAGGTTATTTTTCTCAGATGCAACTGTCACTATACATTTATACTGCAGAAATAGGTGTCTGCTAGGCCAAGGTAGGGGAGATGCAAGTACAAAGTAAAGACATTGATAAACATAAAAAATAACAAATAAAACGTTTTCCAGCTAACACTGAAAGTTTAACAACTGTTTAAAATGACAAGTAAAGTCAAAATTACACCTCTATGATTCTGACAGAGCATGCAATATTAAACAACCTTTCAATTTACCTTTAATAATAATCTATAATGTGCCTTATTTTCTTGGTATCCTTTGTTGAAGAGTAAACCTAGGCTCATGAGCAGCAATGCACTACTGGGAAGCTAGCTGGTGATTGGTGTTGGCGCATATAGGTTTTGTTCTAACAGCAAAAGTCAATCTATTTGAAACTCTTATTGTCGTCAATAGATTGATTATGGACTTAACTTTAAGCTATGTGGGCTAATTTTGCCTTAGTGTTCCCCCAATCTCTATATAAGTTGGTGGGAGCTATCAAGTTTTTTCAACAATAAACTCCTTCAGAATAAAATTAACGCATACTATATATATATATATATATATATATATATATATATATATATATATATATATATACACACATATGTGTTGGTGTGTATATTTATTGTTTAAACCCAAACTGGAGGCCAGGGAATTTTTTTACATATCTTAATTCTAATTATAAGGGTCTTAAAGGGATAGTCTAGTCAAAACCAAACCTGCACGGTTCACATAGAGCACGCAACTCCAAGCAACCCTCCAATCTACTTCCCTTATCAAACCTTCTTCGTTCTCTTGGCATCTCCACTTGAATTTAAGCCTAGGAGACGGCTCATCCCTGGTTCAGAACCTGGGCAGCGCCTGCCTACCGGTGCCTACATTTAGACACCAATCAGAAAGCACCACCCAGGTGCCGAACCAAAAACGGTCCAGCTCCCATACGCAGATTCCTGCTTTTTCAAACAAAGATACCAAAAGAAAGAAGAAAAATCGACAACAGGAGCAAACTAAAAAGTTGCTCAAAATTGCGTGCCCCATCCGAACCACGAAAGTTCAATCTCGACTTGACTGTCCCCTTAAGTTTTACCAATGAGTATAATAAGATGATGATACCATACCTGGATGTATCTTTGGAAGGTTAAAGTGAATGTAAATCTTCATGCCAAAGTGCCCGGTCCTTTTAAAAATCTGACCAAAAGCAGGGGCACTACCATGCGGAGCTTGCGGTTTTGCAAATGGACTGTTTGCGGTTGTTTGCGGTGCGTTACAGGTGGAGTTTGGTCTGTCACTGTGAAGCGAGCGTAACCCTTACACTACCTGATCGATACAACATCATACCTGATGTTTTAAAGAACGTTATTCCAAACAATTTAGGAATGCTAGGTGATTTATGCCCTTTATGGATTAAAACCAGACTCTGCATCAACTATGTAATTTTCCATGGGAGTTTTGCCATGGATCCCCCTCCAGCATGCCACAGTCCAGGTGTTAGTCCCCTGGAAACAACTTTTCCATCACTATTGTGTCCAGAAAGAGTCCCTGTGGGTTTTAAAATTTGCCTACCCATTGAAGTCTATGGAGGTTCACCTGGTTCGCGAACATTTGCGGAAGTTCGCGTTCGCCAATCGCGAACGCAAAATTTTATATCCGCGACATCACTGCTTATGGCCAATTGAACCTGTTTTTGTCCAGGACCCAGTACTATTCATTACTTCTAGGACATGCCTTGGTATTAGATATACGAAACCTGATGTATGTGTATGGGCGTGTTGCCATTGCATTGTGAGATTTTCTTTATGAAGGTAAAAAATACTTACCTTTTAAACTTGACAGCAGCTCCAGCTTCCTCCGGTCGTTGCAAGCCATTTCTGTGTCAGAAATGATGGATAGGTTATCCTCCAATCACTGCTTCCCGTCCGTGGGAATCAGTGTCTGATTCAACACCGTGATTGGAGGAAGCCGGATTCCTCATTTTAGACCCAGGAAGAGGCTTTGCAACGGGTGGAGGAAGCTGGATCTGCTTTCAAGATTAAAAGGTAAGTTTTTTTTTCACAGCAAGAGTGAAATGTAAATTTTGATGACTTAAATTGCCCCTGTTTTTAATCAAATTTTTAAAAAACGGGTACTTTAGCATCAAAATTTACATTCACTTTAAAGGAACAGTCAACACCAAAATTGTTATTGTTTAAAAAGTTAGATAATGCCTTTACTACCCATTCCCTAGCTTTGCACAATCAACATTGTTATATTAATATACTTTATAACATTTAAACATCTAAATTTCTGCCTGTTTCTAAGCCACTACAGACAGCCTCTTATCACATGCTTTTTTATTAGATTTTCACAACAGGAGACTACTAGTTCCTGTGGGCCATATAGATAACATTGTGTTCACGCCCATGGAGTTATATATGAGTAATTGGCTAAAATGCAAGTCAATAGATAATAAATAAATAGCCATGTGATCAGGGGGCAGTCTGCAGAGGCTTAGATACAAGGTAATCACAGAGGTTAAAAGTGTATTAATATAACTGTGTTTGCTATGCAAAACTTGGGAATGGGTAATAAAGGGATTATCTATCTTTTTAAAAAATAAAATTTTGGAGTAGACTGTCCCTTTTAAAGGGACATTGTACACTAGATTTTTCTTTGCATAAATGTGTTGTGCATGATCCATTTATAGAGCCTATCTGGGAGTGGTTTTGTAAAAATTTATAGTTTTGCTTATTTTTGAATAACATTGTGCTGATTTTCAGACTCCTAACCAAGCCCCAAAGTTTTAGATGTATACTGAAGTATACAGACTTCACATTGCTTCTGTTTGTGTAATGGTTTATTCATATGCAGGAGAGGGGGGGGGGAGTCTGGTCTCAGCCCCCTTTCATAGGGGGTTCCAGACTAATTTCATCAACTGCAAATTTGGGAGCTTCTAAGTAAGTTTTCAAAAGGTTTTATGCTGGGTTTTTATATCAGTATCTGACTGTGCATATTCTTCTTTATAGTAGTGTGTATTACATGCAGTTAAATTAAAATTGGTGTACTGTCCATTTATGTTAGCTTTGGACTAGCAATGCACTGCTGGTCCTGAGATGAACACATTTGTTGTACCATAAAGGGGCGGCATATGTGCATAGCTGACAATCATTGGCTGTGTTCAGTTTATGGTCAATTCAGAGATCACTTTAACTAGTTAATCACTTTGAGCATTTTGTTATCGACTTTTGATGCTTCTTTAAAATTATTATTTTATTCCGTTAAAGGATAATTAAATACAGTACAATTGGATAATCAACAAATGCATATTAGAAAGACAAGGCAATAGCACATTCTTTGAATTTGAAATAAATGGTACATTTTTTCTGTCATATTTAAAAATTTGCCGTCCCCTTTTGTCATGTGACAGCCATCAGCCAATCACAGAATCTTATACGTATACAATGTGAACTCTTGCACAAGTTCATTAGTGGCAAGTGCCTAACAAACTGTGCATATAAAAAGAGTATGGCCAATTTAATATTGGAAATAAATGTGAAAGCCTCTTAAAATTGCTTGTTCTGTCTGAATCATTAAAAGTTTAATTATGACTTTAGAGTCATATTTTTTTTTAGTATCCACCTATTATTTAAAATGATAGTGTGAAACCAAAAATCAAAAATAAAGCCTTTACAGGCTGCTTTTAATTTGTTGTAGAAGAAATTTGTAGTAGTGTGTATGGAAATAAATACCCTTTGTCTTGGTGTCAGTGAGCACATACCTTAAAGGGACAGTATACACCAAGTTTTATATAACTGCATGTAATAGACACTACTATAAAGAAGAATATGCACAGATACTGATATAAACATCTAGTATAAAACCTTTTAAAATTTCCTTAGAAGCTCTCAGTTTAGCTCTGTTGAAAAGGTTAGGTTGGGACACCCACTGAAATGGTTTAGAAAGCAAAAACAGCAGACACTCCCTCCCTCCCCCTTCCTCTGCATATGAAAAGACCCTTTATACAAAGAGGAGCAAGCTGGAGTAGGTATACATCAGTATACTTCTAAAACTTTGGGGCTTGTTTTGCAGTCTAAAAATCAGCACAATGTTATTTAAAATTAAGCAAAACTAAACATTTAAAAAAAAAACTAAAACCTATATGGCTACATAAATTAATCTACAAAACATTTATGGAAAGAAAAATCTAGTGTATAATGTCCTTTTAAATTCTCTGTTCCACATCTACGTTGCTTTCAGCTTCTGTTTTTACCCTTGTCATGCATTGCCTTTAATAATCACTAAGGGCCGATGATGTAAACCTCGCCAGATCAGACGTGGTTTTTCTTGCAGATCCTCATCGGGGTTGCCCTGGTGGAATGATCGTAAAAAGGGGTAGTCCCTGTCAGTGGCGCAATGGCTTCTATTGAAAGTAATGGCGCCCGATTGATAGGGACACTTCACTTTTTAGAGTGAAGTTAGCAGGGAGCGCACTTTCAAAATGAAATCCTGCAGTCAATATAAATCACATTACACTGCTTTCTGCATATAGCATCTTACATTCACCTATGTTTTGTATGCATGTGTTTTTCTATGAGGGTATTAAGTATTTGGAGTGTTTTGAGAAAAGCGTGACACCTTTAAGTTGGCGAGAAAAACTTAGATCTGTAGTGCGAAAATCTTTATAGAATTACTCTGGAATAAGAGATACAATTTCATATAGGCCCATGTTCAGCTCACTTTACAAAAAATTGTATTTTGTACTTTAAAGTAAGAATTTCAAAGTGATTTTTGCGCATTCAGTGTACTAAAATTATGATTTACACTGTGCATATTTAATACGATTTATTCTGGTGTAATTTACATGCAAATTTGACATTTTTGGTAAAATACGATTTTTGGTGAAAAATTGTGTTGATTTTTGATGCAATTTTCCCTGTTTATTTTTGTGTGACTGGTTCAATTATTCTTTTTGTATGATCTTTAAAATACAAATTTTAATTGTGCACTTGGCATATGAAAATGCAGTATACGCCCCTTAGCGAGACACCCTGTTTTCAGGGTAAAAAGAGGCTTTAGATCATTCCACACGGGAAATAGAAGGACTGGGGAGCATGGACGAAACTACAGGGGGTGCAGAGGTCGCAATTGCGACTAGGCCCCCAAGGGTGGGTGCCTAGCTTTAAAAAAAAAAAAAAAAACATTTTTACAATAAAAAATGTTGACCTGCCACTGCCTGCACTGATATCATGTGAGTTTGACATGATACTTCACTAGTGTATCTGACTACAGGGGTTAGTGTTTCTGTTTTACCCATTGGTGTTTATGTGTGTGTGTGTATGTATGTATGTGACTGTGTGTGTATTTATGCATGCATGTGTGTGTGTGTGTGTATGTATGTATGTGACTGTGTGTGTATTTATGCATGTATGTATGTGTGTGTGTGTATGTTTGTGGAACCAGCAAATTACAGACCTTGTTACTACAGCATGGGGGGGGCAGGGGGTAAACAGTGTCACTATACAGTACCACTATATACAGTACGGCGGGGCTGAACTATGTCACAGACTACTGTGGTCACTTTATAAAGTGCTGGGATGGGTAGGGTCAGGCCAGCCATCTCACCGGTAGATTACAGACTGTGTTACTGACTCACTATATACAATACTAGTGGGTTAAACAGTGTCACTATATACAGTAATAGGGGGTAAGACCATCTCACGGACTGTGGGCACAGGGTACCTTATTTTGCAGACATGTAATCTGATTCACATTTTCTTTCTGTGTTAAATGTAAAAATAAATAAAAAAATATATGTATCAAATTCACTTCTTTTTTTTTTTTGGGGGGGGGCCTTCTTAGATTCTTGCACCTGGGCTCTGTAGTTTCTAGTTACGCCTCTGCTGGTGAGCATTCTTTAAAGGCATTCCATAATACCCAAATGTTTAAACACTTGAAAGTGATGCAGTATAGCTGTAAAAAGCTGACTAGAAAATATCACCTGAACATCTCTATGTAAAAAAAGAAAGATATTTTACCTCAAAAGTTCCTCAGTAGCCACATCCCATTGTAAAGGATTTCTAAGTAGCAAATCAGTATGTCTGTCCTGGGACAGGCAAGGGAGTGAGCTTCGTGCATACTCATATTATTTCCCTATTCACTTTAAGGAAGTTTACTATGAAATCTCATGAGAGTTAAGTGAAATACCTGTAGCTGAAGTATAACTTTTTACACAGAACTTACTCTGCTGAGCTGAGGAAATTGTGAGGTAAAATATCTTCCTTTTTTACATAGAGATACTCAGGTGATATTTTCCTGTCAGCTTTTTACAGTTATACTGCATCAGTTTCAAGTGATTTAGCATATGAGTATTATGTCCCTTTAATAATCTCGCCAGCCCAGAGAGCTTTAGCTCACCGGCCCTATGTGTACATATGCAGTAGTTGCTTTCTAAATAACAGCATGCTGGGAGTTGTAGTTTTATAGATGTGGTCTAACAGCACAAGGGTGGAATGCCAGCAACTACCATCTTGATCATTCCTTTCATATGATTGTGTTTTTATCCTGCATTGCATTACATTATAACCCTTAATTTATGACTATCTATCTAGACGTCTAAAAAACATTAAATAGCAGAAAGCATTCTGCAAGCTGATTTTGTAACTGGTTTAAAACATAAACCTTTAGATCAATGTTTCTCGACTGTAGCCCATTTGTAATTTAAAGGGATGTTAAACAATAAGCAGTGCACAATATAGTGACACATTCAAAGCAAATATTAGCCTTAGAATAATATGTAGATGCATTTTTATAATAATATTAGTTGTTTAAATATTAAAAGTATAACAATTTAGTGCTCCATTTATCAAAGCGTCAATTTTGTCCATTTGTTCACAAGTACGTCTGCCGATTCCTGCGTAGCATTTGTTTCTTACCATTATTTATAAAAAATACATTTTTTTTTCATTTGCGTTTATTCCAGAGTGAGTTACAGCAGACTTTGGATTAATACATTGCTGATGTGAATAATCAAATTTATTAAGCTTACCATCTATATTAGGTGAATTTCTGAACATAATAAAAAAATATATAATTGTGGGTTAACTCTATTATGTGAAATCATACATTTTAATATAAATATATATATATATATATATATATATATATATACAGTGAGGCCTCGGTTTACGAATTTAATTCGTTCTCCGGGTCGTTTCGTATTGCGAAAAATTCGTAAACCGAAACACGGTTTCCCATAGGAATGCATTGAAAATCAATTAATGCGTTCCGGAGGTCCGAAAAAATTCAAATAAAGTGTCCAAAAAATGCTCCAAAAGGCTCCAAAAGGCTTAACAACTTGCTGCAAATGGCTCCAATGTCTCCAAAAGGCTCCACAACTTGCTGCAAATGGCTCCAAAAGGCTTAACAACTTGCTGCAAATGGCTCCAAAAGGCTCAACAACTTGCTGCAAAAATGGCTCCAAAACCTCTCCAACACCTCCACACTGGTACCTCAAACTTCATTAATTCAATATTAATTCAATCATACTTGAGTATTGCAGGGGGCACAGGGGCCACTGGTTTCGTATTGCGAAAAATATTCGTAAACCGAGGGGGCAAAACCGGCATTTTGTTTCGTATTGCGAAAAAAAATTCTTAAAACCGAGTCAAATTTTCTTCAAATTTCGATTTCGTAAACCGAAATTTCGTATACCGAGTCGTGCGTAAACCGGGGCCTCACTGTATATATATATATATATATTATATATATATATATATATATATATATATATATCATTTAAAAAAACTTTGATGTGATAGCCCTTTTATAGATGACACTTCCATTGTTTAGTTAAAGGGATATGAAACCCAATTTTTTTTCTTTCATGATTCAGATAGAGCATGCTATTTTAAACAACTTTCTAATTTACTCCTATGATCAAATTGTCTTTGTTCTTTGGGTATCTTTATTTGAAAAGCAGGCATATAAGCTTAGAAGCCCGCCCATTTTTGGTTCAGCACCTGGGTAGTGCTTGCTGATTGGTGGCTAAATGTAGGATCTCGGGAGCATCAACACACTATGAAGAGATAGCTTGATGTTTGTGGCTACATGCGTACGCCTCTTGGCTCACCAGATGTGATCTGCTAGGTCCCAGTAATGCATTACTGCTATGAAGCTGGCTTTAACTATGTGTTTAATCCCTTTCATGGGTTAAACAGGTATTTTAAAGCAATAGTGCATATAATGCTGTCCTTTCTGCATTTTAATTAAGTCCCTTTAATGCAGGGCCGGACTGGGAAATCAGACCGGCCCTGGAAATTTGTATAGTCCGGCCCAGCCCCACCCCGCCCCCTCCAGCACAGCCACACACCTTCCAACCCAGCCACGCCCCCTTCAGCCCAGCTAACTATGCTCTCGCTGGCTTGCAATTAGTAAATTGTGTGATGCTGGGACTGGAAGGCGGTCAGGTGGAGCGTGAACGAACGGCCGCGGGGCGGGCACTGCCGCATCACCTATCTATGCAGCAAAGCTGTCAGTGGAGCGTGAGCGAGCGCCAGTGGGGCGGGCACTGCCGCATCACCTATCTTTACAGCCAAGCTGTCAGTGGCGCGTGAGTGAGCGGCCGCGGGACGGGCACTGGCGCATCACCTATCTATGCAGTCAAGCTGTCAGCTGATGTATCTCAGGTATCCTTTATCACACGCATCTCTACCAATCTGCTGGTGCCCATGTGATTAAAAGCCAGTCACACAATATAGCCCTACATGTATTGAACCTTTATATAGGATTTGGCCGTACTCTCAAATCCTCATCACCCTGTTTGCAAAATGCTGAGTTGTCCTTTTTTCAGATGCTTTATCGCTGTCAATTGTAGGTCCAAGGTATAGTTTTCTATTTCTGTCTGTATTTAAAAGATTTTGGCACTTAAACTATTAAATATTTTCTCATTTCAATTTTGATTTATACTGTATATGTCTTTATCAGAGTTTCTATTAAAACATAATCACTAGGCTTATAGCTAAAACCCTCCCATTATCTTCTATAACAGCTGGCTAGTGAGACTCGCTTTAAAGTGCCATAAAACATGTTGAGATCTGTGCATATCCTAAAATGGCTAATTAAGTAAAAATAGTTTGCATAATTTTTTTTAAAAAACTGCTGGTAAGGGGCGGAGCCTATAGCTAAAGCAGCAAGACGTGCATTGAAGAGGCTCCTGACTTTATTTTGCATTTATTTCGTTTTTTTGAGGAACAATATTCGGATTCTAAAGATAATTGGAACCTACAACAAGATTTTACTGGGAACTGCAGTTGTGAATATAATAAAAAAAAAAGTTTTGAACAACTAAAAACAACTGTAGCCAGAATATCCACTAGGAGAAGGCAAAGAACTCCCTTTTAATTAAGGAATTTTTGGAAGCCGGCGATGAAAAGCGGGCTAAAAAAAAAAAACAACTGTAGCCAAACCGACTATACCACTTCAATTATGGAGGAGGACATCTGCATCAAGACACAGGCCCTATTTGCGTATTTGAGTATCAGCAACTGATACTTAATAGATTTGACTGTCTAATAGCAATAGTAGGAGTTGAATGCACAAAAAAGTAGCATACTGAGCTTGCTGTGGCAGGAGAGGCAGTTTCCAGTGTGCAGCTCGGCGCCATACAGCTGACTGCGGGAGATACTCTTACCGTATCGGTTTTACCTAAGATGGAGCGAATGCAGGTTAAAATTATGAGGGATAGTTTCAGCAGTAAGGGTGGATCGCCTGTCCTGCTGGACCGCAATTCACAGACACCTGAGAAAAATGCTTGTGTGAACAGTGAGCCCCCCACCAATAGATGTGAGATGGCGTGAGCTGCTGACGTTTGCCCCTGGAGGGCTCCACCGATTGTTGCTGCTGGTGGGGTTGTGAGTCAGACAGCGACCAGCTGCCGCGAGTGCAGCCCTGCTGGTATGCACAAAGTGTTGACAGCCTGCTGCCATTCTATTGATCTGGAGTTTTTCATGGACTGGGGCCTTGAGAAGTGCCGCGCAGAAGTTTCACCCATAGACATAACCTCACAGACAATGATCCCGTAATGCGAAGGCTCTCAGCGTTCTGGTACCTATATAAAAGCTGGAGTTGGGTGATATTTTAAGCATAGCAGTGGATGCCAAATGTTCAGGCCCAGTATATCATTTTGACTCTAAAATACGCTCCTCATTGAGTTTAGAACCTGGACACTCTAATGAGAATTACTATAGTTGAAGTTGAGGATTCTGCACTCATGAAGAATGCCTGAAAATGTGTAGATTTTGCGTCTATAACTTTTTTTGTGTTTTCATTATTTGCAGACCTAAAGAGGGCTTACAGTGAGTAGTGTATCAGTTCTCACTTATGGGTGAGGATTCTGTATCTATGAAGCCACGTGTTCTGAAATTAGGCAGATTCCCCATCTGTAACCTTGTTGTAATCTAACACCTAACTGTATATATTAGTTTAAAAACCTATGTTTATGTTAAAAATCTTTCTGTAATAGTACATGACTGTGCAAATTCATTCAGCTTGAATCTCCTTCTACCAGTCCCTTCCTGCTTGAAGAATATGATTTATATTTAAAGGGACAGTCTACACCAGAATTGTTATTGTTTTAAAAGATAGATAATCCCTTGTTTACCCATTCCCTAGTTTTGCATAACCAACACAGTTATATTTATATATTTTTTACCTCTGTGATTATCTTGTATCTAAGCCTCTGCAGACTGCCCCTTTATTTGTTCTTTTGACAGACTTGCAGTTTAGCCAATCAGTGATGGCTCCCAGGTAACTTCACATGCACGAGTGTTATATATATATATATATATATATATATATATATATATATATATATATATTAAAAACATGAACTAACACCCTCTAGTGGTGAAAAACCTGTTAAAATGCATTCAAGGCGGCCTTCAAGGTCTAAGAAATTAGCATATGAACCTCCTAGGTTAAGCTTTCAACTAAGAATACCAAGAGAACAAAGAAAAATTGGTGATAAAAGTAAATTGGAAAATTGTTTAAAATTACATGCCCTATCTGAATTATGAAAGTTTTTTTGGACTAGACTGTCCCTTTAATGTATACTAGCTAAGTCCATCATGAACGATCTAACACTATACCTAGATAATCACATATCAATATTACACACATTCCACTCATAACCATTACGAGGGCAGATCACCACAGCACAATCTGCACATCACCCTATCTCACATCACTAATCTCATTCTATCATCGCATCATGGATAAACACAATATGATATTTAATTACCAGCATATGATGACAAAGTATTAATAATTCAACATAATAACACTACATGTATTGATTAGAGCCGATCGCTCTATACAGTTGTATAGTTTGTGCTCAGAGTTGTGACACAACGCTCTGTTTATGAGTGCAGGCATCCTAGGCATACATTAGATATAACATCCCCTGCGAAATAGATAGCATTGCTTAAGGTCACTGGAACTGTCGTTTATGGAGTTTGCGTGGGCTGACATCTCCATACGCAAGATTGAGGTTGTACGCATGACACACAGTATGCTGACGCTGTCAGGTTAGCCAATCCCATCTACACATGCCTATGCAATCATTGGTATAAGTTTATACGTTATAGGAATAGTCCACACCCATCTACACATGCCAATGCAGTCATTGGTGTAAGATTTTACGTTATACAAATAGTTCACACCCAAATGTCAATACCGCATACAGCGATAAACCCGGCTAAACACCGTCAAGTCACCGGATCAGTGGGAAACACACTGACCTACAAGGATCGCACATATAATAGCCTTATACCTAGTGGGTGTCAAATATACACCCGTCATTAAGGTCTTACAAGATTTTCGGCAAACAAACTCCACCTTTATTGATCTTTGAACAATCAGCTATTGTGCTATTTGACATCAGGAAGTAGGAATCTAATTAACGAACATTTGTGTCTGCAACATTAGTTCGACATTAAGTTTGACAGTATTGCTTTTCCTGCCCTGATTTTATTATTAAGTTGCACATTTGATTTAACAAAAAAAAAGGTAGACTGAATATGTATGGGAAACATATCATTATATGTATCAGTTTGTTTATGTATATCTTACGAAGTATAATTTTATAGGAAATGTATGTCCTGTTCATAACAGTGTTATGTTTATGTTTATTATCATCAATACACAATGATGATTTGATTTTATGTACACAAACGATGATTTTGTCATTAGTATGGTCTGCTGAAGTATGGTATCTGCACTAAATTATGTTTGGGCTGTTGGTTGCCATACCAACCTTTTAGCAGACAGGTGCTAACAATTAATGACTATCAAGGTTGGAGCAATCTGACTGGCTAATTAGTTGGTATAGTTTTGTATAAAGCAAGTGTATCCTGAATGTGTTTTTATATTTTTTTAGCCTATTGAAACAGCTTGTTATAGCTGAGAAACGCGTCGCATTTTAATAAAGATTTTTATAGAAATACACTTGCTTTTTGGACATCCTTTTTACCATTTGCTTGCTGCTAATACTTTGATTGGCACCTGAGAGTTATTCTGCTTTCACCTGGAGGGATCAGTCTACTGGGCGACTGTTTGGTTCCAGCTTGCAGTATATGCACCTGCAGGTGCTTTGGATCTTGTAAGTAAGATTGCTCAGATCACCATTCACTTGTCTAAACGTTACTGGGCTATAGTTTGCATATTTGGTGTTCACTCAGGAACCTGTTAATCACCACTACCAAGGACTACAACCGACACGTGAAGTACACCAGTGAGCTGGACCACTGAGAGGCTCCAGTCTGCTTCAATAGCACCAATGGGTGCGTCTCCTTTGTGAGTATTCAATTGCTACCCTGTGAATTGTATTATCTGGTTTCTGGCTATACTAGGCCATGTTTGGCGCCTCTGTGTTCTCTCTTTTTTCAGTATACTAGCTAAGTTTGGCTTAATGTGTAACTATCGACAGCCCCTTTACTATTTTATTTACTTTGCACTTCCGAGTTACCAATGAGCTTCTGTATACTTTCCATTCTCTGAACATATATGAAAGTTTAAGGAAGGGTAGTATGAGATACAACACAATGTAATATTTAACACTCAGGGGTCAATTTATCAAAGCGTCAATCTCAGTGTATTCATCGGCATAAATGCGCTCGCCAGACATCGCTGCCTTGGATCTGAGTACGATCCCCTTATTTATCAAAAAAGCTGTCTAAAACACGCGCATCAAGTACGGTGCGAAGAGCATCGGACTGTTGTTAACTAACAGTCATCGATGACGCAGTTATTCAGGTTTTTCACAACTTTATTTACACCATTTCATTACTGTCCATGAACAAGCACATTTCTCTAAAGCTAATCTTTTATTTTTCAACTGTTAATGTCCAAGAAATAGCTACATTTATACCTCAACAAACAATAGCTCATAGAAAGTTATTTTTATATTTATTTGTTGTACAAAAAAATCTGTTATATGATACTTTCACATAAATTAATGTGTATTTGTATTTCTAGAAGTCATAATATGCTTTTATCTCATATTTTACTTTTATAAATGATTATTAATGCTAGAATTTGTACTTATATCTTTGCACATACTTGTGTGTGTATATATATATATATATATATATATATATATATATCAATGTAAATATTTGCATAGGAAATTAGGAACTCATCAGTAAGAGATAGATTTCTGGTTGCTGCATTGGAAAAGCTATTTTCATGGTTAAACCAAACTTCATTAAAATTATGGGGGGAGATAAAAAACTGAAATTAAAATCCTCCATGTCTCAAAATTAAATCAATGTAAATATTTGCATAGGAAATTAGTACATCTAGGCAAGTATCCCCGCTTGCTTTCCCCCAGAAATTCTTAATATACAATGTTTCCAATGCACAAGAGAATTGTGGGTAAGATATGCAAATTCTCAGTTTTTATTTGCTTCAAAAATACTGTTTTGACACAGTGATCCTTTTAAACAGGATTATGACAGCAAACCAGAAACCACTCACTAGAAAAGCCTGTTTCGTTCTTTTTGGAACTCATCAGTAAGAGATAGATTTCTGGTTGCTGCACTGGAAAAGCTATTTTCATGGTTAAACCAAACTTCATTAAAATTATGGGGGGAGATAAAAAACTGAAATTAAAATCCTTCATGTCTCAAAATTAAATCAATGTAAATATTTGCATAGGAAATTAGTACATCTAGGCAAGTATCCCCGCTTGCTTTCCCCCAGAAATTCTTAATATACAATGTTTCCAATGCACAAGAGAATTGTGGGTAAGATATGCAAATATTTACATTGATATAATTTTGAGACATGGAGGATTTTAATTTCAGTTTTTTATCTCCCCCCCATAATTTTAATGAAGTTTGATTTAACCATGAAAATAGCTTTTCCAATGCAGCAACCAGAAATCTATCTCTTACTGATGAGTTCCAAAAAGAACGAAACAGGCTTGTCTAGTGAGTGATTTCTGGTTTGCTGTCATAATCCTGTTTAAAGGGATCACTGTGTCAAAACAGTATTTTTGAAGCAAAAAAAACTGAGAATTTGCATATCTTACCCACAATTCTCTTGTGCATTGGAAACATTGTATATTTAGAATTTCTGGGGGAAAGCAAGTGGGGATACTTGCCTAGATGTACTAATTTCCTATGCAAATATTTACATTGATTTAATTTTGAGACATGGAGGATTTTAATTTCAGTTTTTTATCTCCTCCCATAATTTTAATGAAGTTTGGTTTAACCATGAAAATAGCTTTTCCAATGCAGCAACCAGAAATCTATCTCTTACTGATGACAGGCTTGTCTTGTGAGTGATTTCTGGTTTGCTGTCATAATCCTGTTTAAAAGGATCACTGTGTCAAAACAGTATTTTTGAAGCAAAAAAACCTGAAAATTTGCATATCTTACCCACAATTCTCTTGTGCATTGGAAACATTGTATATTAAGAATTTCTGGGGGAAAGCAAGCGGGGATACTTGCCTAGATGTACTAATTTCCTATGCAAATATTTACATTGATTTAATTTTGAGACATGAAGGATTTTAATTTCAGTTTTTTATCTCCCCCCATAATTTGAATGAGTGTGTGTGTTTGTTTGTTATGTCAGAAATATTTTGCACACATATTTACAATTCCTCTTTTTGTTCTAAACAATGTTGTCTTTCATATCTCTGTGTTTATTTATACAACTATATGTATATAGTGTAAATTTATTATTATTCTGAGCAGGAATAATTGCAAATATAACATGTAATCAGGGTATCATATGTATTTATTTGTAATCAATGGATAGTTTAAGAGCTGGGCCAATTTTCTCTCTGTACCTGTGTAACCCCTCCTGATTGCAATCTAGTTTTAAAAACCACCCCTTCGCAGGTGTATAAAATGGGCTGGCATATAAGATGACATTTCTTACTGAAAAATAAATTCAAGAGAAGGAAGAAATACACTGAAAATATCATGACAGTAAAGAGGTGATTTTAATTTCTGCTGTATCTGAATCATGACAGTTTAATGTTAGGTGGGCTATCCCTTTGAGCTATCAGTTTAAGATTATATTGAATCAAACATCAATTCGATTTTTAAAATCGTCTAAAATATTACACTGTGTGTCCTAATGTCAGCATCAATGTTTATCTTTAATTCTAAATTCACATATATATACTTTCAAAGTATAATACACAACGTAACAAATGGCACTTACAAGTTCTGATGAGTGATCAGTGACACAAGTATCGAGCATTTTGATTCGTTATTGATAGTTTAAAATGTATATTTGAAACAGATTGGCTGATGTCATAAATCATGTGATTATGCATATTCTAATCACCAGTGTGTGGGTTGTTTAGGAGTTTGCGTCATAATTGGTGCGAAAAGTGTTGCTTCAAAATTGGTGCGAAGTGGAGAGTGGGACTTGTATTACATGGCTTAAACATGGTGCACATAGATTTTTCACAAAAAATAAAAAAGGAAGTTAGCCAAATTAAGTTCTGTTTTTAATTTATATCTCTATATCTATTAGTGTGACAAGTTTGGGGCAAAACTTTTCAACAAATTTGTAGAAATAATATTGTCCCCTTGCTTTGTAATGAGAGACAAATTTGTAGCATAATCCATAAGTAGTAATGTATTTTTCATTTTTATCCCTATATCTACTAGTGCACCAAATGTGGAACAATAATATTGTTTGATTTAGAAAGGATATACAATTTTAATAGAGTTTCTAATTTACTTTTATTATGTAATATACTTCCTTCTCTTGCAGCATCGAACATAAGCTATCTGTGTTTTCAGACTCCCATTGAGTTCTATGGCATCCGCATCCTCAAGGGTGGCGGATTGAAAACTAGGTACTCTGCATTGAAAGACACAAGCGTACCTGTTAAATGTTTGATAAATTGTGAAAAGGCTCAAATAGAGTTGAATCTGAATTCGGAACATCTGTAATATTGCAACCATTGATATGTGTCAGATTGAAATCACGGGATCGTATTTTACATCACAAAGTTCAACATTTGCCGATCTTGATGCTTTGATAACTACGGCAGATCAATCTCGTGACAAATACGACACGGAATTCAAGCGTATTTTCAGTTGACGCTTTGCTAAATTGACCCTTTAGGATGTACCTATTTCTACAATGTTTGTTGAACGGTATCAATAGGCTGTTGTAGTAATATATTGTTGATCATATTTACTAGCCAATGTTGGACGAGTTTATACATGAAGGTACACCACAAGTTTTAGCCTGTCTGGCTAGGTTGAAGATTGCTGCACTGATACATTATATTTTTTATAGCAAATAGGAAAATGTTGTGCATATGCATATAGCTCTCCTAGAATACCTCTACTTATCGGAACTATGCCTGTTTAGCATATAGACTACTCTATATTATGTTTTTAGGCCAGGGAGGGACCTATGCTCCTATAACTGCATGCACCCACTGTGTCTGTTGTGCAGCCTAAGAGAGGCCTTAATACAGGTAGGAGGCCAAAAACAAAATTTATGCTTACCTGATAAATTTCTTTCTTTTGCGATGTACCGAGTCCACGGTTTCATCCTTACTTGTGCGATATTATCCTTCCTAACAGGAAGTGGCAAAAAGAGCACCCACAGCAGAGCTGTCTATATAGCTCCCCCCTTAACTCCACCCCCCAGTCATTCAACCGAAGGCCAAGGAAGAAAAAGGAGAAACTATAAGGTGCAGAGGTGACTGAAGTTTTCAATAAAAAACACTATCTGTCTTGAATAGACAGGGTGGGCCGTGGACTCGGTACATCGCAAAAGAAAGAAATTTATCAGGTAAGCATAAATTTTGTTTTCTTTTGCAAGATGTACCGAGTCCACGGTTTCATCCTTACTTGTGGGATACCAATACCAAAGCTTTAGGACACGGATGAAGGGAGGGACAAGACAGGAACCTAAACGGAAGGCACCACTGCTTGCAAAACCTTTCTCCCAAAAATAGCCTCAGAAGAAGCAAAAGTATCAAATTTGGAAAATTTGGAAAAAGTATGAAGCGAAGACCAAGTCGCAGCCTTACAAATTTGTTCAACAGAAGAATCATTTTTAAAAGCCCATGTGGAAGCCACTGCTCTAGTAGAGTGAGCAGTAATTCTTTCAGGAGGCTGCTGTCCAGCAGTCTCATAATCCAAACGGATGATGCTTTTCAGCCAAAAGGAAAGAGAGGTAGCCGTAGCCTTTTGACCCCTACGCTTTCCAGAATAGACAACAAACAAAAAAGATGTTTGACAAAAATCTTTGGTTGCCTGCAAATAAAACTTCAAAGCACGAACCACATCCAAGTTGTGCAATAAACGTTCCTTCTTAGAAGAAGGATTAGGACACAGAGAAGGAACAACAATCTCCTGACTGATATTCCTGTTAGTAACAACCTTAGGGAGGAACCCAGTTTTGGTACGCAAAACCCCCTTATCAGCATGGAAAACAAGATAAGGCGAGTCACATTGTAATGCAGATAGTTAAGAAACTCTTCGAGCTGAAGAGATAGCAACTAGAAACAGAACTTTCCAAGATAGAAGCTTAATATCTATGGAATGCATGGGTTCAAACGGAACCCCCTGAAGAACTTTAAGAACTAAATTTAGACTCCATGGTGGAGCAACAGGTTTAAATACAGGCTTGATTCTAACTAAAGCCTGACAAAAAGCCCGAACGTCTGGGACATCTGCCAGACGCTTGTGCAATAGAATAGACAAAGCAGATATCTGTCCTTTTAAGGAACTAGCTGAAAATCCTTTCTCCAATCCATCTATCTTATGATAGATTTTCCTGGTGACAGGCTTTCGAGCCTGAATCAAGTTATCTATGACTGACTCAGAGAAACCCCGCTTTGATAAAATCAAGCGTTCAATCTCCAAGCAGTCAGCTGCAGAGATATTAGATTTGGATGCTTGAACGGACCTTGAATCAGAAGGTCCTGTCTCAGTGGCAGAGTCCATGGTGGCAGAGATGACATGTCCACCAGGTCTGCATACTAAGTCCTGCGTGGCCACGCAGGTGCTATCAAAATCACTGAAGCTCTCTCCTGTTTGATTCTGGCAATCAGACGCGGAAGGAGAGGGAAAGGTGGAAACACATAAGCCAGGTTGAAAGACCAGGGTACTGCTAGAGCATCTATAAGTACTGCCTGAGGATCCCTTTACCTGGATCCGTAACGAGGAAGTTTGGCGTTCTGACGAGACGCCATCAGATCCAATTCTGGTGTGCCCCATAGCTGAACCAGTTGAGCAAACACCTCCGGATGGAGCTCCCACTCCCCCGGATGAAAAGTCTGACGACTTAGATAATCTGCCTCCCAGTTCTCTACCCCTGGGATATAGATCGCTGATAGATGGCAAGAGTGAGTCTCTGCCCATCGGATTATTCTGGAAACTTCTATCATCGCTAAGGAACTCTTTGTTCCCCCCTGATTATTGATATAAGCCACAGTCGTGATGTTGTCCGACTGAAATCTGATGAATCCGGCCGAAGCCAGCTGAGGCCACGCCTGAAGAGCATTGAATATCGCTCTTAATTCCAGAATATTTATCGGTAGGAGGGCCTCCTCCTGAGTCCACAAACCCTGTGCTTTCAGGGAATTCCAGACTGCACGTCCTGTGACAACCACCAAAGAAGAGAGTCTATGGTCTCTAGATCCAGATTTATCTGAGGAGATAAATCTGCATAATCCCCATTCCACTGTCTGAGCATGCATAGTTGCAGTGGTCTGAGATGTAAGCGAGCATATGGAACTACATCCATTGCCGCTACCATTAATCTGGTTACCTCCTTACACTGAGCCACTGACGGCCGAGGAATGGAATGAAGAGCTCGGCAGGTGGTCAAAATCTTTGATTTCCTGACCTCCGTCAGAAATATTTTCATGTCCACCGAGTCTATCAGAGTTCCTAGAAATGAAACTCTTGTGAGAGGGGAAAGAGAACTTTTTTTTACGTTCACCTTCCACCCATGAGATCTTAGACTTGGCTAGTTGGAAAATCAATGGTTGAATTAGGATGTCGTCTAGATAAGGCACCACTGCTATGCCCCGCGGCCTTAGGACTGCCAGAAGGGACCCTAGCACCTTTGTGAAGATTCTTGGCACCATGGCCAACCCGAAGGGAAGAGCCACAAACTGGTAATGCTTGTCCAGCAAGGCAAACCTGAGGAACTGGTGATGATCTTTGTGGATAGGAATGTGTAGATACGCATCCTTTAAGTCCACGGTGGTCATATATTGACCCTCCTGGATCATTGGTAAAATAGTCCAAATGGTCTCCATCTTGAAGGATGGAACTTGGTTTAAGATCTTGAGATTTAAAATTGGTCTGAAGGTTCCCTCTTTTTTGGGAACCACAAACAGATTGGAGTAGAACCCCTGCCCCTGTTCTGTTTTTGGAACTGGGCAGATCACTCCCATGGTAAATAGATCTTCTACACAGCGTAAGAATACCTCTCTTTTTGTCTGGTTTACAGACAATTGAGAAAGATGGAATCTCCCCCTTGGAGGAGAATCTTTGAAATCTAGAAGATACCCCTGGGTTACGATTTCTACAGCCCAGGAGTCCTGAACATCTCTTGTACAAGCCTGAGCAAAGAGAGAGAGTCTGCCCCCTACTAGATCCGGTCCCGGATCGAGAGCTACCCTTCATGCTGTCTTGGTGGCAGCAGCAGGCTTCTTGGCCTGTTTACCCTTGTTCCAAGCCTGGTTAGGTCTCCAGACTGGCCTGGATTGAGCAAAGTTCCCCTCTTGCTTTGCAGCAGGGGAAGAGGAAGCGGGACCACCCTTGAAGTTTCGAAAGGAACAAAAATTATTTTGTTTGGTCCTCATCTTATTTGACTTATCCTGAGGGAGGGCATGATCCTTCCCTCCAGTGAAATCTGAAATGATCTCTTTCAGTTCAGGCCCGAATAGGGTCTTACCCTTGAAAGGGATGGTCAAAAGCTTAGATTTTGATGACACATCAGCCGACCAGGACTTAAGCCATAATGCTTTACGCGCTGAAATGGCAAAACCTGAATTCTTTGCCACTAATTTAGCCAGATGAAAAGCGGCCTAATTCTATCCAGAATATCATCTAATGGGGTCTCTACCTGAAGAGCCTCTTCCAGAGCCTCAAACCAAAGAGAGGAGAAGAAAACCCTGATGAACAAAAACTTTCTTTAGGAGACCCTCTAATTGTTTATCCATAGGATCTTTGAAAGCACAACTGTCCTCAATAGGTATAGTTGTACGCTTAGCCAGAGTAGAAATAGCTCCCTCCACCTTAGGGACCGTTTGCCATGAATCCCTCATGGTGTCAGATATGGGAAACATCTTCTTAAAAACAGGAGGGGGATCGAACGGAATACCTGGTCTATCCCACTCCTTAGTAACAATGTCCGAAATCCTCTTAGGGACCGGAAAAACATCAGTGTAAACAGGAACCTCTAAATATTTGTCCATTTTACACAATTTCTCTGGAACTACAATAGGGTCACTCACAATCATCCAGAGTCGCTAAAACCTCCCTGAGCAATAAGCGGAAGTGTTCTAGCTTAAATTTAAATGCTGTCATATCTGAATCTGTCTGAGGGAACATCTTTCCTGAATCAGAAATCTCTCCCTCAGATAGCAAATCCCTCATCCCTACCTCTGAACATTGTGAGGGTATATCGGATATGGCTACTAAAGCGTCAGAAGGCTCAGCATTTGTTCTTAACCCAGAGCTACTGCGCTTCCTTTGCAACCAAGGCAGTTTAGATAACACCTCTGTGAGGGTAGTATTCATAACTGAGGCCATATCTTGCAAGGTGAAAGAATTAGATGCACTAGAGGTACTTGGCATCACTTGTGCGGGCGTTACTGGTTGTGACACTTGGGGAGAACTAGATGGCAAAACCTGATTTCCTTCTGTCTGAGAATCATCCAGTGCCAAACTCTTATAAGTCAAAATATGCTGTTTGCAATTTATAGACATATCAGTACATGTGGGACACATTCTAAGAGGGTGGTTCCACAATGGCTTCTAAACATATTGAGCAATGAGTTTTCTCAATGTCAGACATGTTGAACAGGCTAGTAATGAGACAAGCAAGCTTGGAAAACACTTTATTTAATGAAAAAACAACAATGATAAAAAACGGTACTGTGCCTTTAAGAGAAAAAAAGGCATACACAAACTGCAAAACTGCTTAAAATTATCTCAAATTTTCCGAAATGTTTACAGTATAATCAAAAAGCTTTAGTAAGATTGCACCACAAGCAATTTAACCAATTAACCCCCAAATATGGAAGCCGGATTGACAAAGTGTCAAAAAACGGTAAAACCCCAGTCAGCACCTTGCCACAGCTCTGCTGTGGTGCCTACCTGCCCTTAGGGATTGATAATGTGGTGATAAAGCTTCGATTTGGCCCAAGAAGTTCACCAGGACCCTCCGGTGTTGTAGCTTGCTGCTTGTCTACAGAAAACAACTGCGCAACTGAGGCGCGAAAATATGCCCCGCCCATCTCACTCGATGTTACTAAGGCCTTCAAAGAAACATACCAAGCATTTTTACAGCCATGTGGGTTATAAAAAACCCAAAAAGCCGTGTACCCTCAATACAGTTGTCCCTTAAAGTGTTATTAACCGTACTCCCAGAACACACAACCGTTTGCTATATCTCATTCAAACTGTGTGTGAACCATAAGTTTAACCCCTTTATGCAAGCTTAGTAATGCCCCTTAGAAGACTAGGTTTACCGCTTACCCTTCCCTCATGGGGATACTGTCAGCCTTTCTGAAATATCACAGTCTCTCCAGAAAAAACGACTGAACATACCTCATTGCTGTATAGCAAGAAACCGTTCCTCACACTGAAGTTTTCCTGTACTCCTCAGCTTCTGTGGGAACAGCAGTGGACCTTAATTACAAATGCTAAGATCATCATCCTCTAGGCAGAAATCTTCATCCATCTCCTGCCCGAGAGTAAATAGTACACACCGGTACTATTTAAAAATAACAAACTCTTGCTTGAAGAAAAATAAAAACTAACAGTTTATCACCTCTTTCACTTTACCCTTCCTGCTTAGAGCCAGCAAAAAGAATGACTGGGGGGTGGAGTTAAGGGGGGAGCTATATAGACAGCTCTGCTGTGGGTGCTCTCTTTGCCACTTCCTGTTAGGAAGGATAATATCCCACAAGTAAGGATGAAACCGTGGACTCGGTACATCTTGCAAAAGAAATTACATTTCCTGTATATCTATACCCTTTGTGCTAGACTGACAACAGATCACTAACAGTTTTTAGAATGACTGTTTTGAGCTTACGGTAACAGCTATAAGTTCTTACTATATATTTCAATAGATCTACACACATTTTTATGCTATAAGTGTGCTAATTGTCGCAGCAATATGTACAATAGTTTTGGCATGTGTTCACTTAGGTCCAAAAGTGGCCAGTACAATTAGTACTAATGTTTATATAGAATTTAACTAATATGATGGGTCCTAGAACGGCTCTGCAGCTATATTCCCCCTACATCTACCCCATATTTAATTTCAATATCTGTGGTCTAAGAAGGACCACAAGTTTTGAGTTGGGGAATGCTTCATCTTTATTCTCACATATCCTAAGGGGTCTCGTGATCTGCACCCCTCTAGCCTCACCCTCTCTCCCCATTCCCCTCAGGAGCTTCATTACGCATAGTATAGCTATGCTTGTTATTTGTTTAATATCGGTCATTGCTGGAATTGTTTATTACGTATATCAGCAGTGGAGTGGAACACTATTACTAGCCTATCCTCCGCCCCCCCACCCCTTCTGTGTGGTAAGGGATAAGTAGCATATCCTCTGCATCAGTTTCATAGTCTCTGCCTAGTCCGAAGAGCCTCTGATTAGGTTTTTTCTCCAATACATGTAAAAATGCTCTTTGGGCCCTAACACAGAAAATATTGCTGTGTTTACTTTTATGTTCTTTGTTACTTGCAGATAGTATGTTCCTATAATTTCACTATGCTTTCCGTGATATATGAAGACTGTTAAGCTCTTATAGTTTTACCAGTGTTATTTTTATTGCAGAATGTTCATTGTTATTATCTTACTATGCATACAACGATACCTATAGATTGTTCTGACACAACACTTTTATCAGTTTACCTTGTCTGATGTAAACTGACACTAACGAAGATTAATCCCTGTGCCCTCCTTGAACTTTGAGGAGTGTAATCCCACCAGTGGATCTGGTTGTCATTGATGACACAATAAAGTCTTAAAAACAAAATGAAGAGCAGGAAAGTTTGACCTATAAGACTGCAATGTATCATTTCACCATGACGCAGTGTCTACTTTATTGTCAACTTTTCTGATACCTTTTGTATTCCTGGTTATCCTGTTTTGCTATTGCTACCTCAATAAAAAGATTTTTTTTTCTTTCTTTCAAAAATAAGCAAAATTAGTTACATAGCCATGCTGTCTGGAGTAGTCTGATCCACCCCTTTATCAGTGTTTAGCTACAGAAACATAAGCATTGTATTTCACAGCAGTTTATTTGCTTCTAGGCATGGTCCAGGAGATGAGTGTCTACTGCATTCTACCAAAAGCAAAGGTAGATATAGATACAGCCATAGAAGGAATTGTGTAGTGGGAGTTAGAGCTGTACAATTCGGAAACTTAAAAGAAAGGGTTAATGGCAAAGTACTACAGTATAAATCTGCAGGTAAAGTAATGAAAGTGCATACTATATTTTGTCTCTATCCCAACTTGTTTTAGGTCCTTTTAAAACAAAATCACTAGCCTTATAGTTAAAAACCTTCCATTATCTTCTATAACAGCTGGCTAGTGAGACTAGCTTTACGTCCTGCTCCTTGATGTAATATGAATGAAGGGTGCATACATAGTAGTTACTAGAACTTTTATGGTTATCGAGCAAGAATAGATAGTATCTATTAGATACCTTACACATCTCTTCATAAGAAGCAAGCAAAAAAAAAAAACTAGTTATGGTACTATAAAAGAAAGGACATCTTATATACAACGGGCATTCAAGAATAATTTAGGCAAACTCACTCAAAAATGTTTCCACCTCTGGTATAATGGATGACATTTTTTCTTTCGAGATGAGCACACATTTTTCCCAATTTACATTTCAGGTAATGCTCAATAAAAATCTCTGATGCCCCTTTTGACTCAAAGTTTACATCTTTTTATTTTTATGTTATTGTTTAAAATAAAGGGATACTAAACCCAAACTTTTTCTTTCATGATTCAGATAGAGCGTGCATTTTTAAGCAACTTTCTAATTTACTCCTATTAAGAATTTTTCTTCATTCTCTTGCTATCTTTATTTGTAAAACAAAAATCTAAACTTAGGAGCCATCCCATTTTTGGTTCAGCACATGGGTTGCACTTGCTGATTGGTGGCTAAATGTAGACATCAATCAACAAGCGCTATCCAGGGTCTGAACCAAAAATGGGCCGGCTCCTAAGCTTAGATTCATGCTTTTTCAAAATAAGATAGCAAGAGAACAAAGAAAAATTGATAATAGGAGTAAATTAGAAAGTTGCTTAAAATTGCACGCTCTATCTGAATCATGAAAAAAAATGGATTTAGTATCCCTTTAATTAAACAATAACATAAAAATGAAAAATAGAGAGCAGAGAGAGAGAGCGCCTGATAGTGTAATATCGTCAAGGTCAAAACAAGGTACAGGTATAAAAAAAATCTCTGCCAAATGAATACTCACAAAGAGCTTGGCACTCGCAAGTAGTGCATGTAGGCGGGCTGACCTTTATACAGTAGTATAAAGGTCAGCCCGCCTACATGCACTACTTGCGAGTGCCAAGCTCTTTGTGAGTATCCATTTGGCAGAGATTTTTTTATACCTGTACCTTGTTTTGACCTTGACGATATTACACTATCAGGCGCTCTCTCTCTCTGCTCTCTATTTTCCAGTTCTACCGACTTACCACCGGTTTGGAGTGGAGCAGCCTTCCAGAATTATTGATTTCATCAATTGCATCTATCTATCAATGACTCTGCACTATATGTGAAATCGTTTGTATTGTTTTTTATATTTTTTGATTTTATTCCACCTAACTTTATTTTATCTATTTTCAATAGAAATAACATTGTATCACTTGACTTATATCGTTCATTTTTTAGAAGTTGAAGTTTTTGTGAAATACACGTCATTGTTTATGTAAAGTCACTTATCTATTTTTTCTGAACTATACAGTTCCTTAGGTACACTCTTGTAAAAAGGACATCCTATATACTTTTTTGAATGATTTTTTATACTATTTTGCACGATCCACTCCACATATATATATTTTTTTGCACACAATAGTATATCAATATAGCGCACCCTATTGTATGATTTTATATCGTACAATTTTTTTTCTTGTCTATAAAAATGAAAAGATGTAAACTTTGAGTCAAAAGGGGCATCAGAGATTTTTATTGAGCATTACCTGAAACGTAAATTGGGAAAAATGTGTGCTCATCTCGAAAAAAAAAATTTGAGTTTAGTATCCCTTTAAGGCAATGTTACTTGTATACAAATACACCTGATAGTCAAATAAGCACATTTGTGGGGGTCAGTAATGAAAAAATATGTTAGGTTTATATTAATTGTATATTTTTTAGCATCAGAATGTATCTAATGATAGTTTTGCTTACAACCTGAAATTTATTTTCCCACCTATACACATGAAGTCCTCAAGTGTTGCATTGACATAAATGAGAATACCGACAAGCTTAAGGGCACAGGAATAAATAACTTTATTTGAAATAAAACGTTGTTTTTTTTTGTGCCACACCTATTGTAATAGCTTTTGAATTTTAAAATAACAATAATGAACCAGAGTAAGGAACCATTAAGTGTATTGATTCTTAATAGAAATGATGAGCATTCTATTTCATGTGCATTGGCTAATAGCGCATTATAGGAGCACAGTTTTATTTATTATCAACATATTTGTTTTTAGCCACACATTTTGATGGACCTGTTTTGGGTTGAGTAGGACTACTCTTAGCTGGCAAAAGAGCTGTACAGAGACAAAGAGAGTAGGACACAGTTTCTAGGACATCAAAAAGACGGGACAACATAAACCAGTGTGAACAACCAGCATTTTATTGCATTTGAGAATGCTATAATGTCAGTAATCATTACTGACCACACAACATTTTATTGTCTGTATCAACAGACATGGAATGATGGAATTAAACTTGATGTGAGGAATGAGTTCCTTTTTATGCCTTTTCAAAACAAACTATCTCGTTACTGACAGCACATACACATGAAGCATCATACTAACAGTCGGGATTGTACCATTGTCATCAAGGCTTATGGGCTAATGCAAGTTTGTGTACTTAGGTCGGGATAATATTGCAAGCCTTGAAAATCTGGTTTGTCAAACCATAAAACAACTGCTTAATGCCATTCCACTAAGCAAAAATTATAAAAACAGACTGGTACAATGGGGTGGGGGGAGTGAGCCAGGAATATTAAACAATTAAAATGATGAAGAAATTGTAAACCGTTTGATTAAACTTTTGGCCAATGAGTTTTTTTTTCTACAAATGACAAATAGAAAATAAAAAATGATTTATATATATATATACACATATATATATACATATATATATATATATATATATATATATATATATATATATATATATATATATATGTGTGTGTGTGTGTGTATATATATATCTGTGGTTACCAGATTTACGGCACAGTTGTACAATATTCTCCCCCCCCCCCCATAATTTAGTGCAACATAAGCCTTGATGCTTCCTCTTACTGCTAGTAAAATGCAGAATTCCAAAGTTTAGTACAATTTTTACATTGTACAAAAAAAGAGAAGGCATTTACTCATTCCTGACAGCGATTTACCTGATACATGGTTCTACTCTGATAATGTACGCTTTTCTTTGAGAAAAAAAAAAAAACATGTAACAAATTTATCTTTACATCTTGGCACCTTGTAAAGTAGTTTATACAAAAGTTTACTAGTTTTACACTCCTCGTACTTTAATCAAGACTTTACTGATAAACTTTGAAAGTGTAATCCCAGATTTCGTCATGCAAAATACTTACTGCAGGAGAAAACACTTTTAAAACCATTTTTTTGTCTTTAAATGTATGAACCTTTTTTTTTAAGACAGCCAGAAAAGGCAGTGGTAAAATAACGTAAAAGGGCTGAAAAGTATCAAAAACCAGCAAAAAACACAAAAACTGTACAAAATGCTTCAATCAATGATAGAAAAAAAAATAATAATCGGTCAACTATGTTACAATTTGAAGCAAAATGGTCAGGGATTTCCTCCCACATTGTCAGCAAAGGTCATCCTATATTTTAAAGCAAAGATGACAAATAAAATACATATGCAGCATATTCTGCAATTCTGGTACATACAGTAGTTTTTTCCAAAGCGAGTATAAAGCAGTTGCACAATAAAGCAAATCGGGTTTAACAAACAAGTATGCATTTATTCCTTGCAAGGAATATTATTAAAAAAAAAAAATTAAAATAAAGTACAAAGGGTAATAAAAAATAAAAATATTTCCCAGCCCCCCAAAATGCTTACAGACATATTGGAAAATTATATACAATATCAATGTTACAAATTACGGGCAACAGTTAATGGAATTTGAATTAAAAAAAATGTTTATTTTATATATATATATATATATATATATATATATATATATATATATATATATATATATATATATATATAAATCTCAAAAATTGGATGCTAAAATCCTGAGATTTGTTAGTTATTTTGTTCTTTTACAAGGGTTAGACACTTGCATGATACTTAAAGAAATTAATTCTTTTACTTTTTTCAATATTTAAAAAAAGATGGCTACAATTTTAAGACGAAGCATGCAAGACATACAATTAAGTGCAACTTAGTGAAATGTATCTGCGTTCATAAGTATTTATTAAAGGGATGAGCTGAGGTTTGCTCACTAATGGTTACTCATGCATCTGTATTTATTCATGTCTAGCTAAACATGCTAATAATGAACAGATTTTTCAATTTTGCATCCCCCATTTAAATTATGAACTAGCCAGAAAAAAAAACTGCTTGTTGCTGATTTAAGTCTGAAAAATTCAAATCTGCCTGCACTAAAATATTAATTTTTTTTAAAAAAAGTTGAAGAAATGACCAGTGATTACCTTTATAATAGAAAACTGGACTAAAAGTACCTACTAGAGAGAGGTTGTATGTTTCTTTTTTTGAATAATGTATGTTTCTTCTCTGCTCATAATACCAAAATGACTGTGCAGTGTTTTGTTAGCTATTTTATTGGGTTTTTTTCTTTATTAAAATGTCTTAAATTTGACAAATAATAATAAAAAAAAAAGTTTGGGTTTTGCTGAATTGGCATACAGATGATTTATTTGCAAAGATAACTTTTTATTTATATTAAAAGGTTAAATTAATTAGAAACCTCACAAAAAAAACCTCAATGATATTATTCTATTTTCAAGGGGGTATTCAAAGTTACATGATCCATTTTTAGAAACTACTGTACTTCCATGAAAAGGTCAGAGTAAGTATAGCAGAGAACTCATGATATTTTTTATCTAAATATCTTAAAAATGGCAACATGTTTAAACCTTTAGATTTGTAATATTTTCTAATGTGACTTATCTAATACATCATTTTTAAAATAATTCCGACAAGACTGATTAATTAAGCTTAAATTAATTATTATTTTTTTTTAAAAAAAAAGGTTGTCTGTTTAACAGATAAATGCCTCTATTTTTTTTTATTTATTTTTTTAAATCTTGGAAAACCTCTCTTTAATTATTTTTACGTTCTCCACCAGAAAAAAATAGTACTTCTTACATTTATTTCCAGAGAAACTGGAATTCCTACACAATTCAAATTATATTTATAATATTCATTATATTTGTCTTTGTGGCTTAATCTCTCTGGAGAGAAAAAAAAAAAGACCCTTACAACTAAAATAAACTTTGGTTTTGAGGTCTATGGTCTATGTTCATCTATAACTGGGAAAAGGTCCTAATAACAAGTTTTGATCTTCAATGTCATTAGCACTTTCCATCTAAGTTTGTGTGCCCCCTTTGTTCAACAATAAGAGGATATTTGGCCTTGTAATATAAAGCATATAACAAAGAACATAATTTACCTTTATGTTAAATCTTTGGTAATTTTAAAGGAAATAGAAAATAGGAATAAAATACCCACAATTTTTGTGAATATTATTTAAACTGCCAAAAAAAAATGCAGGATTTTCCAGGGGTTAAGATTCTAATTGAATTGTAATTTTCAAAGAAAAAAATAATTTTCTACGTTAAGTAGATAAATGAGAAAATGGTTGGAGGTTCATGTGTTTGCAAATTTAATGACAGTTGTTTGCAGTGCTTATATAGTAAAACAAAAAAATATATATCTTACAGATTAAGCTGGCATTTCATAAATAAGGACAATAATAAAAATTGCCATGCTTTAAAAGTGCAGTCCTAAAGCAACTTATATTGCAGTCGTAACAAAGTCAAAACATCAAAGCTACTAAAACCCTTGTCTCAAAATGTAAAGTTTTTATCAAGTTTACAAACTGAGGCTTAAAATGCTAAAATGTTCTATTGCATTGGGACAGTTTGGGTTCTACCGAATATATTATACAACGTGATTGTTTTTCTTATTTAAAGTTGAAAAAAAAATCAATTACAAAAGAAAATATCAATTTTGTTTCTTTTTTAAAAGTCCCCACAGTATTAAGTTACTGTACAGTTTTGCCAAAACAAAAACGTATTGTATTGTACTGGGTAAGTGTTTGATCTGTATATATTTTAATGGTCTTGGTATAAATGGCTTGTGCAGGACTGCTCTCAAAAACCTTTATAAGTTGGGACTACAAAGGAAAATGTTAACTCAGAGAGACCATGCATTGTTTACTTTCATTGTAAGCTATATCAGATTGGGTTTTACACAGCATCTTACCTCCTATTTATGCAGCATATATAGATTTATATACACAAACATTACATCCATACCATTCCACATGTAAATGTTACCAGTTTGATGATCAACTTTTAGACAATTGTATTAATTTGCACTGAAAAATACAGGCTATCCTATTGGCAGTAACAAGGCTAACGCCAACAAATTTGCCGCAAATTTAAAAGATGATAGCGGCGAGACAGCGCAGAAATATAATTTGGTGAAAGTAGACCTTGCAGCTTTTGAAAACCACAACGTTTTAATGCAGAAGTGGAAACTGCGCATTGCAAAATGCCATTGTGCTGGTGGTGTAATCATAAATGGCAATTTTCCTCCTATTTTGTAACTGCCAGAGTTGAAACACCAGAATGAACTGTCTTCACATTATATAATTTTCCTATGGTTGTCATTCATTCTTATTCATATGCTATGACATGGTTTGACAGACGTCCAAGTCATTATAAAGGGTAGTTTTGTAAAGAAAAACATAAAAAAAATATATATAATATATATAAATAAAAATGAATGGAATGATTGTGTTTTCATCTAAACATATAGGGTGGTCAAATTAAAGAATCTGGAATGAATGACAGAAGTACAAACAAGTGAATGACATTCGGCTCCAATAATAAAAACAGTTAACATTCATCACAAGGTACAGAAAACTTACTAGCCTCAAAAGAGGCATTGGGCCTGTAGCATAGGCCTGAGGTCAGAACTGAAACTGTGGTACAAGAAATAAAACAAAGCAATACATTAAGAATATTGGGATAATTACTCTGCCTCCTATCTGTTCCATACATATATTTATATGTATATAAAAAGGTCATCCCCCATCCCAAAATGGAAGCAAAAGAATTGATTTGAAGGCAGTGATAATCAATATAACATGCAGTACTGTGCAAATACGTTGTCCATTTGAATCCTTAAAATCTAGGCGATGGGGTGACCTGCAGTTTCGACGCCACATGCTTATATTGTCCAAAGTGTTCATTTCAGAAAAAACTGCTGTCTAAAGTTCTGTTTTGCATGAAGAAGTGAAATCTGTTTAGCAAATATACAACACTGATGTTGACTGTAAGAGAGGAAAATCCGAGTACCAAACAAGTCCATTTAATGCACAGAGTACAAATTCCTTTTTTTTTTTTTTTTTTTTTTTTTTCTTGTTTGTTTTTTTTTTTCCAACAAAAAAGTAGAAAAATCGAAAATACTCCCAAATGGGTTACTTGATGGCACTAAGAGTTAACAGTTGTCAACATATTCTGGGATCCATGTAGACTGTACATTAACGAAGGACGATCCCAGCATATCAGACTGTCTTCATTCTCAGGATAATGATATGAGACACGTTTTGTTTTGTTTTTATTCCATGTCATTTCCAGGATCATCTTCATAATCTCGGTCATGGTCAAAATCTGGACTGTGGTTGGCTGTGACTAGTGATAAAGGGCCGTCGTTATCATCTGGGTCCAGTGGCTCTTCTTTAACATGAACGTGATGTCTAATTAAAGAATACAAAGATCTGTTAAAGTGTTAAAAGGTATAAGAAATCCAAGATTTTTGTTTTTATGATTTCAATAGAACATACAATTTTAAACAATTGTACAATTACTTCTATTATCAAATTTGCTTTGTTGCCTTGCAATTCTTTGATGGTGAACTACTGGGAGGTAGCTAAACAGGTCAGGTAAACCAATGAGAAGTGGCAAATATATGCAATAAACAGCTAGCTTCTAACAGTGTATTGCTGCTCCTGAGGCTACCTAGGTATGCTTTTCAACAAAGCATACCAATAGAACGAGGAAAATTAGGAATTGCAAGTTTAAAGGGAAAGTCTAATAAAAAATAAACATTCATGATTCAGAGAGAGCATGTCATTTTAAACAACTTTCCAATTTACTTTTATCATCAATTTTGCTTTGTTCTCTTGGTATTCTTAGTCTAAAGCTAAACCTAGGTAGGCTCATATGCTTATTTTTTACTTTTTCACAACTAGAGGGGGTTAGTTCATATGTGCCCTATAGATAACATTGTACTCACACCCGTGGAGTTACCTAGGAGTCAGCACTGTTACAAGGTAATCACAGAGGTAAAAAGTGTATTAATAATATGTGTTGATGATGTAAAACTGGGGAATGGGGAATTAAAGGATTATCTATCTTTTTAAACAATAACAATTCTGGTGTAGACTGTCCCTTTAATTTTGATGTTTGTGTCCCTTCAAATATTTGTTGTTTTATTTCTTTAGATTTTAAACCAGCAATTCACAGTGATGTAAATTATGGTATTTCAACAGAAAAAAAAAAGAAATATTAAAGGGGCAGTAAAGTGAAAATTAAACTTTCATGGTCTAGATGGAGCGGGCAATTTTAAACAACTTTCCAATTTACTTCTATTATAAAAGTTGTATTGTTCTATAGGTATTATTTGTTGAAGAGTAAATCTAGGTGGGCTCATAGGACTTCAGGAGAGTGCACGTGTCTTTAGAAATCTATGGAAGTAGTATTTGCAACATTGTTTTTAAAAATGTTATAAAAAGTTACAAATACTGCTGCCATAGAGTGCTAAAGATATGGGCACACTCCTGAATCCCTATGAGCCCACCTAGGTTTACTCTTCAACAAAGTATTACAAGAAAACAAAACTAATTTGATAATAGAAGCAATTTGTACAAATTTTAAATTACATGATCTTTCCAAATCATTTAAGTATAATTTTGACTTTACTGTCCTTTTAATCAAAGAACTTTATAAAGGAATAGCTTAGTTATAGGTTTCATAACCAATTTGCTTCAGCAAAGAAGGAAACCTAGGTTTCAACATGACAGCACCCATTGATTTTTGGACACAAACTTTATATTTATTTTTGTGTTGTTGTTATTTTTACAACTAATATAATAAAAACAAAAAAAACTATACAACTGTGCATTATTGTCAAGTAGGTTTGTCATAGCCGGTATGATTAAGGTTCAGTTCAAAGTTGAAAATAAAGATTAAAGGGACAGTTTACAAAAAAAATTCTCCCCTTTAATTTGTTCCCAGTTATCCACTTTACCTGCTGTAGTGTATTGAATTGTTTACAAGTATTTCCATTACCCTTATATTGGCATTTGAAATAGTTGATTTAGCCTGTGGTATCCCCACCCATCCTGAAAGTTTTTGGCCTCAAGGCCAAGCTGTATTAACACAGTAAGTAGAAGAAATTACACTCCCAGTGGGGTATAGAAGCGATAAGGTAATAAAATTTTAATTTTCCATTGTTCTCTCCAAGTATTGGTGATTGGTTTATGGACAGATATAAGATAAAGAAGCAGGTATGTGTACACAATGTGATAAAGTAATGAGATCTGATTATACCAACAAGCTCAACCCATTTTATTAGGTTGTGGCTTCAAAACACAAAATTAGCTATTTCATATACACAAATAAACCTTAAAAAGCAAATCTCATACATTTTGTACCCTTATAATTGTAAACACATTAAAGGGACATGAAACACAATTTTTTTTTTCTTCATGATTTAGAAAGAGCATGTAATTTTTAACAACTTTCTAATTTACTTCTATTATCTATTTTGCTTCATTCTCTTGATATACTTTGCTGAAAAGCATATCTAGATAGGCTTAGTAGCTGCTGATTGGTAGCTGCACACAGATGCCTCGTGTGATTGGCTCACCCATGTGCATTGTTATTTCTTCAGCAAAGGATATCTAAAGAATGAAGCAAATTAGAATGTTCTTTAAAATTGTATTCTCTACCTGAATCATGAAAAAAAATGTTGGGTTTAGTGTCCCTTTAAGGGAAAAACAATATTATAGTATACTGTCCCTTTAAATATAGAAAAAAAGATGCTGTCATGATGACTTTGTCTGTGTGTTGGAATTTAATTAAAAATCAATTATAAATTTAAAATCAGTCACAGCACTTTTAGTTTTCTAATATACACTGTATAATTATGTATGCAAATTTATGCTAACTAATATTGCAGTTTTTTTTGGGGGGTTCCAGAAAAGTTAGTGACCCTATTTTCAGGCTAATCTTTGCTTTTAAATACAACATTCCGTCTAGAGTTTTTATAGTGTTTAATATCCCTTTTAATGTAGGACATCAAAAGGACATAGTTGTCAGTATACTTAAACTACGTGACATTTGCTTTCTAGGAAAATTTTAGGCTGATTATTTAAGTCACATCTACTAGCGTTTTAAACAGAGAAGCGCTTATTTCTTGAGCTATTACAAAGCAATGTATATTGTAATTTGAGAATTTGCAGTTATTAGGAAGACATTCCTAGAAAAGGCACAATCAAATGTGTTTCAATTGAAATAAATATTAAGTGTTACTTGTGACACAAGAAAATAAGAGTCAGATACAGAAATGAAATGAGAATCTCTAAAGCGAAAAAACATGATTTGTCAGGACATGGAAGCTGGGATAATTCTGCCTAATGTGCGCTGTGCTTCTCTATTAACATGCAGAACCTGTGCGCCAATTCTCAAGAGGATGACCCCAAGTGAGGTTGTATCATTAATCAACTTCAAGCAAACACAGCTAAAAGACACCATGATACATGCTTTAAACTCCAAATTAATGCATATTTTTACAAACTGTCAATAAGGAAAGAAAAGCTCTGCCAGGAAACACAAACGGATAGGAAAAAGACTCGCTCAACACAACAATGTGATAAAGGGGAACGTTCCTAACGAGAATAATAACACTGTCATCTGTAAACAAGAAAAAAACATGATCTCCGACTCACGGTGGGCAAAAGGATGCACTCAGGAGATGAGATCTGCCAAATTTCCCATTATAGGAGAGCACATGAATAACCCCACAGGGGAATAGGGCTGATCATACAGTACAGCTATGATAACAAAAGAAGAAAAAATGTTGTGCGTAAATCATATTTACAGGGCTGCCTTTACAAATAGCAATTACTTTTCACTGCTGAGTGGCCTTTGTCATGCAAAATACCGAAATGCGTAAACACCGCCTGGCCTTTGAAACTGTGAAGGAAAGTGTCATTTTATTGACATTATCTAATATTAGAAATGAAAAAGCTCTAGCAAACGACCTGTTCGCTTTTGATACAATTGGCTTTTTTTTATGCGAAAGACTAAAATATGCTGTGTTAATGAGTCAAACTCTTTCTTTTGATTTGGTACCAAACTCCATTCCAGCAGAACGTATTTGAAAGGGGTATTTTAATACATTAACAAAATATTCTAAATGTGTTTGAGTATGTTATTATTGCACATATGTTTGCTGGTGAGATTGTGCTTAAAGGGACACTAAACCCAATTTTTTTTCTTTCATGATTCAGATAGAGCATGCAATTTTAAGCAACTTTCTAATTTACTCCTATTATCAATTTTTCTTGATTTTCTAGCTATTTTTATTTAAAAAGCAAGAATGTAAAGCTTAGGAGCCAGTCGATTTTAGGTTCAGCACCATGGATAGTGCTTGCCTATTGGTGACCACATTCAGCCAACCAATAGGCAAGGGTTACATTCCTGCTTTTTAAATAAAGATAGCAAGCGAACAAAGAAAAATTGATGATAGTAAATTAGAAAGTTGCTTAAAGGGACACTCAGGTTAAATTACATTTTCATGATTCAGATACAGCATGTAATTTTAAACAACTTTCCAATTTACTTCCATTAAAAAAAATGTGCACAGTCTTTTATATTTACAATTTTTGAGTCACCAGCTCCTACTGAGCATGTGCAAGAATTCACAGACTATACGTATATGCATTTGTGATTGGCTGATTGCTATCACAAGGTACAAGGGGAGTGGAAATATACATAACTTTGAAATTTGTTATAAAAAAAATCTACTATTCATTTGAAGTTCAGACTAAGTGCTATTGCATTGTCTTGTTATCTTGCATTTGTTGATTATGCAAATCTAATGTGTTGACTGGTCCTTTAAAATTACATGCTCTATCCAAATAATTAAAGAAAAAATTGTGATTTAGTATCCCATTAAAGGGACATGAAACCCCAAATTTTCCATTCATGCTTCAAACAGAGCATTCAATTTTAAACAAACTTCCAGGTTACTTCTATTTTTAAAATTACTACATTCTTTTGGTATCCTTTGTTAAAGGGACATTATACACTCATTTTTTCTTTGCATAAATGTTTTGTAGATGATCTATTTATATAGCCCATAAAGTTTTTTTTTTAAATTAATGTATAGTTTTGCTTATTTTTAAATAACATTGCTCTGATTTTCAGACTCCTAACCAAGCCCCAAAGTTTTATGTGAATACGCTCGACTACCTACTCCAGCTTGCTCCTGTTTGTGTAAAGGGTCTTTTCATATGCAAAAGAAGGGGGAGGGGGGGGGGAGTGTCTTATTTGCCACTTGCAGTGGGCTTTCCAGCTACCTTTGCAACAGAGCCAAACTGACAGCTTCTAAGTAAGTTTTTAAACAGTTTTATACTGGATTTTTATATCAGTATCTGTGCATATTATTCTTTATAGTAGTGTCTATTACATGTAGTTATATGAAAATGAGTGTATACTGTCCCTTTAAAGGAGCAGCTATGCATTACTGGGAGCTACCTGAACACATCGGGAGAGCCAATGGCAAGTCGCATATGTGTGAAGCCACCAATCACCAGCTTGATCCTTGTAGTGCATTGCTGCTCCCAAGCATACTTACATATGTTTTTCAACAAAGGATACCAAGAGAATGAAGCAAAATAGATAATATATGTGATCTGGAAAGCTGTTTGAAAATGCATGCTCTGTCTGAATCTCCTTTAATTTTGACTTTACTGTCCCTTTAACCTCACAAAATGCAACAGTTGCGCTGCCAAGCCATCCCTTAGCAGGGCACGGCAGGTGATTGGTGCCTACGCTAGTCCAGATTAGCCCACCAGAAATGTCTTCCTCAGGAAAGGTAATGCATTTTGGCTCTTTAGAGGGAGTTTAACCATGTTTTTAAACCCCTTTTGCAGGAGTAAAAGATTTAAATACCAGTAAACACACAATAATAAACCTCATCACATATATAATTGCACCAGAAAGTCCCTTTCAATGGAAAGATTACGAGACTGTCACTCTTTAATGTTACTTTTAATATCATAACGCTAAAATGTCATAGTTATGTGTTACATTTCATATTCAAATGTTAAAAATCGATATTTAATATTTACATTTGTTCTACAGAAACATTTGAATGAAAGAACAAATGTCAAGATGAACATCTGTTCAAAATTCTGACTTTTGTTCATCTAAAGGAGCAGGGGTGTCACTGGTCAGAGAACAAAAAAACAACTGTGAAATGCAACAGAACAAAGCACTAACTGAGATAAACACACTTTCCCAAAGACCATTAAAGGGACACTTAAAGGACCAGTCAACACATTAGATTTGCATAATCAACAAATGCAAGATAACAAGACAATGCAATAGCACTTAGTCTGAACTTCAAATGAGTAGTAGATTTTTTATAACAAATTTAAAAGTTATGTATATTTCCACTCCCCTTGTACCATGTGATAGCAACCAGCCAATCACAAATGCATATACGTATAGTCTGAATTCTTGCACATGCTCAGTAGGATCTGGTGACTCAAAAATTGTAAATATAAAAGACTGTGCACATTTTTTTTAATGGAAGTAAATTGGAAAGTTGTTTAAAATGACATGCTGCATCTGAATCATGAAAAACATAATTTATGCTTACCTGATAAATTCCTTTCTTCTGTAGTGTGATCAGTCCACGGGTCATCATTACTTGTGGGATATTAACTGCTCCCCTACAGGAAGTGCAAGAGGATTCACCCAGCAGAGTTGCTATATAGCTCCTCCCCTCTACGTCACCTCCAGTCATTCGACCAAGGACCAACGAGAAAGGAGAAGCCAAGGGTGTAGTGGTGACTGGAGTATAATTTAAAAAATATTTACCTGCCTTAAAAAACAGGGCGGGCCGTGGACTGATCACACTACAGAAGAAAGGAATTTATCAGGTAAGCATAAATTATGTTTTCTTCTGTTAAGTGTGATCAGTCCACGGGTCATCATTACTTGTGGGATACCAATACCAAATCAAAAGTACACGGATGACGGGAGGGATAGGCAGGCTCTTTATACAGAAGGAACCACTGCCTGAAGAACCTTTCTCCCAAAAATAGCCTCCGAGGAAGCAAAAGTGTCAAATTTGTAAAATTTGAAAAAAGTATGAAGCGAAGACCAAGTTGCAGCCTTGCAAATCTGTTCAACAGAGGCCTCATTCTTAAAGGCCCAAGTGGAAGCCACAGCTCTAGTGGAATGAGCTGTAATTCTTTCAGGAGGCTGCTGTCCAGCAGTCTCATAAGCTAAACGAATTATGCTACGAAGCCAAAAAGAGAGAGAGGTAGCAGAAGCTTTTTGACCTCTCCTCTGACCAGAGTAAACGACAAACAGGGAAGACGTTTGTCGAAAATCTTTAGTTGCCTGTAAATAAAATTTAAGGGCACGAACTACATCCAGATTGTGCAAAAGACGTTCCTTCCTCGAAGAAGGATTTGGGCACAAGGATGGAACAACAATCTCCTGATTGATATTCCTGTTAGTGACTACCTTAGGTAAGAACCCAGGCTTAGTACGCAGAACTACCTTATCCGAGTGAAAAATCAAATAAGGAGAATCACAATGTAAGGCTGATAACTCAGAGACTCTTCGAGCCGAGGAAATAGCCATTAAAAATAGAACTTTCCAAGATAACAACTTTATATCAATGGAATGAAGGGGTTCAAACGGAACACCCTGTAAAACGTTAAGAACAAGGTTTAAACTCCATGGTGGAGCCACAGCTTTAAACACAGGTTTAATCCTGGCCAAAGCCTGACAAAAAGCCTGAACGTCTGGAACTTCTGACAGACGCTTGTGTAACAGAATGGACAGAGCTGAGATCTGTCCCTTTAAGGAACTAGCGGATAACCCCTTTTCTAAACCTTCTTGTAGAAAAGACAATATCCTAGGAATCCTAACCTTACTCCAAGAGTAACCTTTGGATTCGCACCAATATAGGTATTTACGCCATATTTTATGGTAAATCTTTCTGGTGACAGGCTTCCTAGCCTGTATTAAGGTATCAATAACTGACTCAGAAAAACCACGCTTTGATAAGATCAAGCGTTCAATTTCCAAGCAGTCAGCTTCAGAGAAGTTAGATTTTGATGTTTGAAAGGACCCTGAATCAGAAGGTCCTGTTTCAGAGGTAACGACCAAGGTGGACAGAATGACATGTCCACCAGATCTGTATACCAAGTCCTGCGTGGCCATGCAGGCGCTATTAGAATCACTGATGCTTTCTCCTGTTTGATTCTGGCAATCAATCGAGGAAGCATCGGGAAAGGTGGAAACACATAAGCCATCCTGAAGGTCCATGGTGCTGTCAAGGCATCTATCAGGACCGCTCCCGGATCCCTGGATCTGGACCCGTAGCGCGGAAGCTTGGCGTTCTGTCGAGACGCCATGAGATCTATCTCTGGTTTGCCCCAACGTGGAAGTATTTGGGCAAAGACCTCTGGATGAAGTTCCCACTCCCCCGGATGAAAAGTCTGACGACTTAAGAAATCCGCCTCCCAGTTCTCCACTCCCGGGATGTGGATTGCAGACAGGTGGCAAGAGTGAGACTCTGCCCAGCGAATTATCTTCGATACTTCCATCATTGCTAGGGAGCTTCTTGTCCCTCCCTGATGGTTGATATAAGCTACAGTCGTGATGTTGTCCGACTGGAACCTGATGAACCCCCGAGTTGCTAACTGGGGCCAAGCCAGAAGAGCATTGAGGACTGCTCTCAATTCCAGAATGTTTATTGGAAGAAGACTCTCCTCCTGATTCCCTGAGCCTTCAGAGAATTCCAGACAGCGCCCCAACCTAGTAGGCTGGCGTCTGTTGTTACAATTGACCAGTCTGGCCTGCTGAATGGCATTCCCCTGGACAGATGTGGCCGATAAAGCCACCATAGAAGAGAATTTCTGGTCTCTTGAATGGAATGAAGGACACGGCATGCAGTTTGAAGTTTTGTTAACCTGTCCTCTGTCAGGTAAATCTTCATTTCTACAGAATCTATCAGAGTCCCCAGGAAGGGAACTCTTGTGAGTGGAAAGAGAGAACTTTTCTCTTCGTTCACTTTCCATCCATGCGACCTTAGAAATGCCAGTACTATCTCTGTATGAGATTTGGCAGTTTGAAAGCTTGAAGCTTGTATCAGTATGTCGTCTAAGTACGGAGCTACTGAAATTCCTCGCGGTCTTAGTACCGCCAGAAGAGTGCCCAGAACCTTTGTGAAGATTCTTGGAGCCGTAGCCAGTCCGAATGGAAGAGCTACAAACTGGTAATGCCTGTCTAAAAAGGCAAACCTTAGATACCGGTAATGACTTCTGTGAATCGGTATGTGAAGGTAAGCATCCTTTAAATCCACTGTGGTCAAGTACTGACCCTCTTGGATCATGGGCAAAATTGTTCGAATAGTTTCCATCTTGAACGATGGAACTCTTAGGAATTTGTTTAGGATCTTTAAATCCAAGATTGGCCTGAAGGTTCCCTCTTTTTTGGGAACTACAAACAGATTTGAGTAAAACCCTTGTCCTTGTTCCAACCGCGGAACTGGATGGATCACTCCCATTAATAAAAGATCTTGTACGCAGCGTAGAAACGCTTCCTTCTTTGTTAGATTTGTTGACAACCTTGACAGATGAAATCTCCCTCTTGGGGGAGAGGATTTGAAGTCCAGAAGGTATCCCTGAGATATGATCTCTAACGCCCAGGGATCCTGAACATCTCTTGCCCAAGCCTGGGCGAAGAGGGAAAGTCTGCCCCCCACTAGATCCGGTCCCGGATCGGGGGCCCTCAATTCATGCTGTCTTAGGGGCAGCAGCAGGTTTTCTGGCCTGTTTGCCCCTGTTCCAGGACTGGTTAGGTTTCCAGCCTTGTCTGTAGCGAGCAACAGCTCCTTCCTGTTTTGGTGCAGAGGAAGTTGATGCTGCTCCTGCTTTGAAATTACGAAAGGAACGAAAATTGGACTGTCTAGTCTTGGCTTTGGCCTTGTCCTGAGGCAGGGCATGACCTTTACCTCCTGTAATGTCATCAATAATCTCTTTCAAGCCGGGCCCGAATAAGGTCTGCCCTTTGAAAGGAATATTAAGCAATTTAGATTTAGACGTAACATCAGCTGACCAGGATTTTAGCCACAGAGCTCTGCGTGCCTGAATGGCAAATCCTGAATTTTTAGCCGCAAGTTTAGTTAAATGTACTACGGCATCTGAAATAAATGAATTAGCTAACTTAAGGAATTTAAGTTTGTGTGTGATGTCATCTAGTGTGGATGATTGAAGTGTCTCTTCCAGCGACTCAAACCAAAATGTTGCTGCAGCCGTGACAGGCGCAATACATGCAAGAGGTTGCAATATAAACCCTTGTTGAACAAACATTTTCTTAAGGTAACCCTCTAATTTTTTATCCATTGGATCTGAAAAAGCACAGCTATCCTCCACTGGGATAGTGGTACGCTTAGCTAAAGTAGAAACTGCTCCCTCCACCTTAGGGACCATTTGCCATAAGTCCCGTGTGGCGGCGTCTATTGGAAACATTTTTCTGAATATAGGAGGGGGTGAGAAAGGCACACCGGGTCTATCCCACTCCTTAGTAACAATGTCAGTAAGTCTCTTAGGTATAGGAAAAACGTCAGTACTCGTCGGTACCGCAAAATATTTATCCAACCTACACATTTTTTCTGGGATTGCAACTGTGTTACAATCATTCAGAGCCGCTAATACCTCCCCTAGTAACACACGGAGGTTCTCAAGCTTAAATTTAAAATTTGAAATGTCTGAGTCCAGTTTATTTGGATCAGAACCGTCACCCACAGAATGAAGCTCTCCGTCTTCACGTTCTGCAAACTGTGACGCAGTATCAGACATGGCCCTTGCATTATCAGCGCACTCTGTTCTCCTCCCAGAGTGATCACGTTTACCTCTTAGTTCTGGTAGTTTAGCCAAAACTTCAGTCATAACAGTAGCCATATCTTGTAATGTGATTTGTAATGGCCGCCCAGATGCACTCGGCGCTACAATATCACGCACCTCCTGAGCGGGAGATGCAGGTACTGACACGTGAGGCGAGTTAGTCGGCATAACTCTCCCCTCGTTGTTTGGTGAAATATGTTCAATTTGTACAGATTGACTCTTTTTTTAAAGTAGCATCAATACATTTAGTACATAAATTTCTATTGGGCTCTGAATCAGACATGTTTAACACACTAGCAAATAAACAGCAACTTGGAAATACTTTTCAAAGTAATTTACAAATAATATGAAAACGAACTGTGCCTTTAAGAAGCACAGAAAATATTATAACAGATAAAATAATTAAGTTATAGCATCAATCTTTGTCAGAATATACAGTTTTAGCAAAGGATTGTTCCCCTCAGCAAATGATAACTAACCCAGGCAGCAGAAAAAAATACACAAATAAACGTTTTTTATATCACAGTCAATACAATCAGCACAGCTCTGCTGTAATGATTACTTCCCTCAAAAAAGACTCTTGAGATCCCTGAACTCTGTAGAGATAAACCGGATCATGCAGGAAGAAAATGAACCTCTGACTGAGTTTTTCTGATGCATAGTAAAAGTGCCAAAAATGGCCCCTCCCCCACACACATAACAGTGAGAGGGATCAGTGAACTGCTCTAATTTAAATCAAAACTATTGCCAAGTGGAAAAAAAGTGCCCAAAACATTTTTTCACCCAGTACCTCAGAGAAAAAAACGTTTTTACATGCCAGCAAAAAAACGTTTTACCTCAATAATTAATTGTCATTTAAAACCTATTGCAAGTCCCTGCAAAATAGGTTAAGTCTATGTATACAGTTTAAAAGCCAGAGAAGTACCATTTCCCAGAAAACTGAAGTGTAAAATATACATACATGACAGCCTGATATCAGCTACATCTACTGCATTCAAGGCTGAGTTTACATTATAACGGTATGGCAGGATTTTCTCATCAATTCCATGTCAGAAAATAATAAACTGCTACATACCTCTTTGCAGATTAATCTGCCTGCTGTCCCCTGATCTGAAGTTTACCTCTCCTCAGATGGCCGAGAAACAGCAATATGATCTTAACTACTCCGGCTAAAATCATAGAAAAACTCAGGTAGATTCTTCTTCAAATTCTACCAGAGAAGGAATAACACACTCCGGTGCTATTATAAAATAACAAACTTTTGATTGAAGATATAAAAACTAAATATATCACCATAGTCCTCTCACACATCCTATCTAGTCGTTGGGTGCAAGAGAATGACTGGGGGTGACGTAGAGGGGAGGAGCTATATAGCAACTCTGCTGGGTGAATCCTCTTGCACTTCCTGTAGGGGAGCAGTTAATATCCCACAAGTAATGATGACCCGTGGACTGATCACACTTAACAGAAGAAATTTAATTTAACCTGAGTGTCCCTTTAAGTCAAAACAAACTTTTATGTTTCAGATAGAGCAGCAGTTTTAAGACAATTTACTTCCATTATCAAATTTTTAAACAGTCTTTATATTCACACTTTCAGGGGAACAAGATCCTACTAAGCATGTGCACAAACTCACAGGGTATACGTATACTAGTCTGTGATTGGCTGAGGTCTGTCACATGATACAGGGGTAAGAAGATATACAGAGGGCGACTCCTAGTGTGGAATTAGTAAGCAGAGTGTGAACCCACCAGCTTTACCCTTCAGAGATATACTCACAAAGTATAGAGCACACTGTAGTGCTAATGAAGCAAGCTGGGTATATTAAAAGTGGCCCAGCGCACATACCACTCCGGTGAAAGATGGTCCAATGTATTCAGAAGGTTCAGATAAAAAATTCAGGAGACTCCAGATATATATAAAAAACACTTTATATAAAAATATAACAGTGTACAATAAAAAATCAGTAGAATTCGCTACGCGTTTCTCAGAGCTACCACTCTGTTTCCTCAGGCAAGTTATCTTAGGGATAACAGTGTGCTCTATACTTTGTGAGTATATCTCTGAAGGGTAAAGCTGGTGGGTTCACACTCTGCTTACTAATTCCACACTAGGAGTCGCCCTCTGTATATCTTCTTACTTTTCAGATGATTTTGGAAATCTACTAAGAGGAGCTGCCCTAGCATTCTAATGCACAGTCAACTGGGACACTGATAAGTTTCCAGACTGCTTATCTAGGCATTATCTTTGCCTTCACTACATGTGAGTACAAAATCTATATCTCATTCTATTTATCCTTATATATACTGGCTACACTAGGAGGCGCCCTTTCTTTTTTTGTTTCACATGATACAGGGGGCTGGAAAATGGGAGAAAAAATAAACTCAGAAAAAAAATCTGCTGCTTATTTGAAATTCAGAGTAAGTTCTATTGCCTTATCTTTTTATTCTGCACATGTTAATTATGTAGTTCTACTGCATTGAGTGGACCTTTAAATACTCATGAGGCCATCACTATTTACTGGGCTCGCTAATCTCACCAACCTCCCAATGTCTGAGGGGAATGCCAAGTCTACCACAACCTCTCAATCCTTCTAACCCTCTATAGACAACATGGTAAACTGTAAATACAAAAGTACACTAAATTAATATTTTTTTAGAAGTTAAAGGGATAGTAAAGTCCAAATTAAACTTTCAGGATTCAGATATGGCATGTCATTTTAAGCAACTTCATAATATACTTTTATCATCAAATTTGCTTTGTTCTCCTGGCATTCTTATTTGAAAGCTAAACCTAGGTAGGCTAATATGCTAATTCCTAAGGCGTTGAAGACCGCCTCTTATCTAGATGCATTGGACAGTTTTTCACAGCCAGAGGGCATTAGTTCATGTGCTTCATATTAATAACATTGTGCTCACGCACATGGACTTATTTAAGAGTCAGCACTAATTGCCTGAAATGCAAGTCTGTCAAAAGACCTGATATAAGGAGGCAGTCTGCAGAAGCTATCTTTTTAAACAATAACATTTTTTGTGTTTACTATCCCTTTAATCTATATGGGCCCTATTTATGAAGATACCGATGCAGCTTCGGGGGTCGAGCAGAGCTGAAAAGCTAGTGAAGTAGTGGTGGTCTTAAATCCGCTGCTACTCAGCCTCTCTGGCACCTCAAGGGGGCTGGAGTTAAATCATCCTGGTTCTGAATCGACCAGGATGATTGACAACCCATGCTCTTGTGAAATTAGTTGTGTAAGAGCTCGGGGTGCGACAGCACAAGCAATGCCAGGCTGGCAAGGTTCCTGTTTATCTAGATTTTGATCATTGTGGGCCATATAATCTGTAAATCAATGTACTTCTATTAGCTTAAACTGGAGAAAACTGTCCCAAAAGCCCCTGTTTAAAACTTTCAAAAGGAGTGAGATGTGATTTATCCACACTCCCATGAGATTGTAGGTTTAAAGGACCACTCAATGCAGTAGAATTGCATAATACAGGGGGCTGGAAAATGAAAAATAAAATTGTCAGAAAAAAATCTACTGCTTATTTGTAATTAAAGGGACACAAAACCCAATTTTTTTTCTTTCATGATTCAGATAGAGCATGCAATTTTAAGCAACTTTCTAATTTACTCCTATCATCAATTTGTCTTTGTTCTCTTGCTATCTTTATTTAAAAAGCAGGAATGCGATGCATAGGAGCCGGCCCATTTTTGTTTGAGAACCTGGGTTATGCTTGCTTATTGGTGGATAAATGTAATCCTCCAATAAGCAAGCGCTATCCATGGTGCTGAACCTAAAATGGGCTGGCTGCTAAGATTTACATTCCTGCTTTTAAAATAAAGATAGCAAGAGAACGAAGAAAAATTGATAATAGGAGTAAATTAGAAAGTTACTTAAAATGTCATGCTCTATCTGAATCATGAAAAAAAAAATTGGGTTCCGTGTCCCTTTAATTACAAATAAGCAGTAGATTTTTTTCTGACAATTTTATTTTTCATTTTCCAGCCCCCTGTATCATGTGACAGACATCAGCCAATCACAGACTAGTATACGTGTACCTTGTGAGCTTGCGCACATGCTCAGTAGGATCGTGTTCCCTAAAAAGTGTGACTACAAAAAGACACTGCAAAATTTGATAATAGAAGTTAATTGTAAAGGGTTAGTTTATTTTGACTTGTGTCTCTTTAAACAACTTGTCAGGCAGCTAGAGAGCCAATAATTTGTTTTACAGGAATGCAACTCTTGCTAGGAGTAACAATCCTAAAGAAGGAAGGTCACTGGTTTCAAAAATAAATTGCACCAATGAAATAGAGCATTTCAATTTTACAGTAGAAAGACCCTTTAAAAAAAACATTTATGTTAGAAGTTTATGATTAAAGGAGCATTGTGATGCAAAATTACACAAACTAATTTGTTAGAGAATGTAATCTTTACAATATTTACCCTAGATATTGATTTGTTTTACCCCCTCAAAAGGCATTAAACACATAGTCAATGTCAGGCTTGGAGCTGAAAGCCAGTGATTGGTGGGGTCCTGCAGCTGCTGCTTCTGAATGGCTGACTGGCTCTGTCCTGCTCTAGACTTGTAATGCTTGAGCATGAGTTTACATATATATTTACAAGGACATGAAACCCAAATATTTACTTACATGATTTATAAAGAGCATGCCATTTGAAACAACTTTTTAATTCACTTTAATTATCTAATTTGCCTCATTTGCTTGATATCCTCTATTGAAAAGCATAGCTAGATAGGCTCAGTAGCTGCTGATTGGTAGCTGCACATAGATGCTTTGTGTGATTGGCTCACCCATGTGCATTGCTATTTCGTCAACAAGCGATATCTAAAGAATGAAGCATATTAGATAATAGAAGTAAATTAAAAAGTTGTTTAAAATTGTATGCTCTATCTGAATCATGAAAGAGAATTTTTGGGTTTCATGTCCCTTTAACCTCTTTTTAGAAGTTAAAGGGACACTGAACCCAAAATTTTTCTTTTGTGATTTAGATAGAGCATGAAATTTTAAGCAATTTTCTAATTTACTCCTATTATCAAATTTTCTTTATTCTCTTGGTATCTTTATTTGAAATGCAAGAATAAGTTTAGATGCCGGCCCATTTCTGGTGAACAACCTGGGTTGTCCTTGCTGATTGGTGGATAAATTCATCCACCAATAAACGAGCTATCCATAGTTCTGAACCAAGAAAAAAAGCTTAGATGCCTTCTTTTTCAAATAAAGATAGCAAGAGAATGAAGAAAAATTGATAATAGGAGTAAATTAGAAAATTTCTTAAAATTACATGCTCTATCTGAATCACAAAAGAAAAATTTTGGGTTCAGTGTCCCTTTAAATACAGTTATCTATGCTCATTAGTGCAGAAATTAAAGCTATAGCATATGTAAATTTTGCATTAGAATGTCCTAAAGAAATTGTTGGGAGGAAAAAAAGCAGAATTGATAATATAAGTCATTTAAAAAGTTGTTTAAAATTGTATGCTCTATCTGAATCATGAAAGAAAGAAAAAATTGGAGTTTCAACATCTGCTAGTATCTTCATGTATAGGGAATAGTAATTTCTGTAACACTAACACAAGCAAGCAAAAATCTAGTGTGAAAGATTCTTTCACTACAAGTTTTTGGGGATCCACTGGGGTAAAATCAGAATTAAATAATAATAAAACTACTGGTTTAGACTCTTCCTCTAAAGTAAAAGATTTCTGAATGAACGTACAAGCATGTCAAGAAATGACAGTTTCAATTTCAAAAATAAATTTTCCTGCTACAGAAGCAGTTTTGCATTAAACAAACCTTACTGGGATTTTTTTTTTTATCTCCACATCTGAATAATTCTTTTATTTTGTCCACTCTGGGAACGCAAGAAAGATGCTCACGGCTGTTAAAAGGAATGGCATTCTGGTTCAGCTCACAGCATTCACAGCATGCATTTTGCTCTGTAGATACCTTTGGAAGTGTTTGGGATAAAAGTACTGTCTCGGCTCTTACTAAGCTTTTTTGTTATGCACTGCCTTGGACTAACAAAAGCTGCAGCATTATAGCATCATATAAAAAGAGAATTGGAAAGCACCGTTGATTTCTATAGAGTTGCTGTTACCATGTTAACAAGGTAATAGAGAGATGATGTTACTGTTTAAAGCGTGATTGATTCTAATTTATAGGGATACTCAAAAAATTAGATGCATCGTAACTGTTTACTGCAGCTTTTAAGAGAATGCAGTTTGGCAGTTTAGCATGAAACGTACCTAAGCAGCGTTAAAAAAAAAACCCTGAAAATGCTGTTGTAATTAATTACGTTAGTTTCCCACGCTGCACACTAGTTTTAACCTCTTGTAGAACATACACAGCTGTAACATTTAAAGCAGGCGCCTTTTTTGTGGAGTAAACATTTTATTTTCACAGTCTTTATGACAATAAGGTATCATCTTTTCATTCTTGCATGTAGCTTATATTTTGTGTACACCTGCATTCCAATAATTTTGTGTTGCAGGTACCTAGTATATATATTTACTGCTTTTAGTAAAACTTTACAGACTTAGAGCAGGAGTGGGGAACCTATGGCACAAACAAATCTGCTGGAACCCTCCTTGGTGGCTCATGAAGAGTTAATGTAACAACAGGTTTTGTCACCTATAAAAGGAAGTGTTAAAGATGATACAGTGAGTCTATGATTAAGCGTCTGTAGAGGGCGTGAAATGCGTCTGCATTGCTTTGCTCCATGCCTGTATATCCTATTTTTTAAACATTTTGGAATAAAGATTTCGTTTTTAATATTCACACTGAAGTTCAGTCGATTTTTTCATTTTGACTGCTGGAACCCCACCCCTGAGTTTCCACCATACTGCTCCTAGCACTACAATAAGAGAGGCAATGGGCAGGACAGTGAGTTAGCATAATAGTAGGTTGTCTGTGGGCTGATTTGGGAAGTTCAGGTGGATGAGTGGCCATTATGGTATTGGTAGGGAAGGGAATGTGTTATCGCTGCTTCTCAGCAAAATAAGGGTGCACTCTGCAAAATTGGGAATGTTTGCACCCCTATGAAGACCAGTAGAATTGCCAATGACTAAATCCATGCTATATATATCTTCTAGATCTTATCCATGCTAAATTTCTTCTAAATCCATGCTATATATATCAATCATTAAACTTTAATTGTTCATATATTTTTTTTTTAATTAAAAGAAAAATATATATTTTTATGTAACTTTTTTAGTATCACTTTTAATTTTTAGAATATTATTACATATGTGGGCACACAGTCTCAAAAGGAAAGATGTGAACTGACAATATTTAAAGGGACAAGAAACCCCAAAATTGTATTCCATGATTCAGATAGAACATACAATTTTAAATAACTTTCCAATTTACTTAAATTATCAAATTTGCTGAACTACTGGCAGCTAGCTGAACACATCTAGTTAGCCAATTACAAGAGACAAATATGTGCAGGCACCAACCAGCAGCTAGTTCCCACTAGTGTAGGATATGTGCGTATTATTTTTCAACAAGGGATACCAAGAGAACAAAGCACATTTGAAATTATAAGGGAATTTAAAAGTGTATTAAAAAATCATGCAAGTTTAATTTTGACTTTCCTATCCCTTTAATTATATTTTATAAAAATGTTATGTACAATATATTATGTGCGAAAATTATTTAGTAAAAGCTGAATTTTCCCCAAAAAATACATAAATTAGGAGCAAGTTGTGACCTTTCAATAAGTTATAACCTTGTCTGCCAATACCATATGCAGCTGTGCCTTAAAGGAATATGAAACCCCAAAAAATTATTTTGTGATGCAGAGCATACCATTTTAAAAAAGCTTCAAATTTACTTATATTCAAAGTTCCCATGATATTCTGTGTTCAAGAGATACCTAGGTAGGCACCTGGTGCAATACATGGCAGTAAATAGTTCTGCCCTCTAGTGCTCTTGTAAATGGATACCATTCTTGCAAAACTGCTGCCATATTAGTGCCCCAAAAATGGGCCAGATTCCTTAGCATATGTCCCTGTTTTTCAACAAAAGATACCAATAGAAAGAAAAAAAGTGATAATAGAAGTTGTTTAAAATTGTATACGCTATCTGAATCATAAAAGAGAAACAACTGTGTTTCATATCCCTTTAATGGTGTAGGTAGGCTAAAAAGAGTGAGAGAGAGTAGAAGAGGGTGAGGGAGCAAGAGAGCATTGAACCTGGTTGCCGATCAAAGATGCAGCAATTGTCAGTAACTGACTTGTAGCTACGCTAGAAAATACATTCTGCACATAGGGGAATATCCTGGAATATTAAACTCTGCTTAAAGGGACATTAAACACTTTAAGATGGCAATATAAAATGATAAATCATATATATAAAAGAAACTCTGCAATATACTTTCATTATCTATTTTGTCCCCTTTCCCTGCAATTCCACTCTGAAATTATGAGCCTTTCAGTTCCTGTTAAAAATGGAAGTGCAGAACACAGTTATATTCCACACAGCCATTGGCTGCACACTGTAGTGACCTATTTATAACTGCCTCTAATTGGCCCCAGCAGAGAAGGTAACCTAAGTTACAACATGGTAGCTCCCATTGTTTTATAGACACTAAAACATTACACTTAATTTGTCAATATTTAAACAGCTAATGAAACTTTTAAAAATACATCTATATGTTATTCTCAGACTAATGTTTTCTTTGAATGCATCATTCTATCTAGCATTAATTTAGTGTTAAAGGGACAGTCTACCATAGAATTGTTATTGTTTTAAAAGATAGATAATCCCTTTATTACCCATTCCCGGTTTTGCATAACCAACACAGTTATATTAATATACTTTTTACCTCTGTGATTACCTTGTATCTAGGAACCTTCTTCCAGCCCCCTGATCACATGATTGTGACTGTTTATTATCTATTGTCTTAAATTTAGCATTGTTTTGTGCTAGATCTTAAATAACTCCCCTGTGCCTGAACACAGTGTTATCTATATGGCCCATGTGTACTTTCTGTCTCTTTGTGTTGAAAAGAGATTTAAAAAGCACGTGATAAGAGGCAGCCCTCAAAGGCTTATAAATTAGCATATGAGCCTACCTATGTTTAGTTTAAGCTAAGAATACCAAGAGAAAAAAGCAAATTTGATGATAAAAGTAAATTGGAAAGTTGATTCAAATTAAAAGTCCTATCTGAATAATTAAAGTTTAATTTATACTAGACTGTCCCTTTAAAGGAATATAACCCCTATATATGAAGTTTAGGTGCTGACCAGAATAATGAGAGGGACAGAAATATATTTTGCCTTTAAAGCCAACCAACAGTGTTACAAACAGAAAGAAAGATAAATATAAAAATGACATTTTGTAG
>NC_069505.1:303258378-303260878 GCF_027579735.1 Bombina bombina | reverse complement strand
AACCTTTGTAAAAAAATAATAATAATTTCAATTTACTTCTATTATCAACATTGCTTAGTTCCCATGACATTCTGTGTTGAAGAGATACCTAGGTAGGCATCAGGAAAACTACATGGCAGGAAATAGTGCTGCAATCTAGTGCTCTTGCAGATGGATAACATTCTTGCAAAACTACTGCCATATAGTGTTCTAGAAATGGGCCAGCTCCCAAGCTTACGACCCTGCTTTTCAATAAAAGATACCAAGAGAACAAAGAAAAATTGCTAATAGAAGTAAATTAGAAAGTTGTTTAAAATCGCATGCTCTATCTGAATCATGAAAAAAAAATTGGGTTTCAAATCCCTTTAAATAAAGTAATGCTCTTTGTAGTCTCAAGACTAACACCTGCATTCCCAAAGTTCTACAGACAGGGCTCAAAGGTAAAATGATAAACTAGGGCTTTTTTTTTAACTCCCAAAGTTAATAAAATATGTTAACTCTTTTACTGCCAAATGTAAACCAGCTATATAATGGGGTAGCACAACTGGCAAAGGGGCCTACCTTCCACGTTGCTGCATTGCGTCGGAAGTATGCAAACATTCGCGTGAACCAGTTGTAAATTTCATTTAGTGTTAGTTGCTTTTCCGGAGATTCAAGAATTGCCTATAAATGATGAAAAAGGGTTGATTTACAAATAGAAGATATTTCTATAAACGCACGAGGTGCGGCAGTAAAAACAAAAAACATTTGGGTGCCAACCATGGCTAAGCTGTAAAGTGATCAACAAATATTTATATTAGATTACTTTATTGCATTTTTAACCACAATGGCTGTATCTTTTTAAAGGTGAAAATATTCAAACCTGGTTTAAAATGTGAAACAGCCATCGCTTAGGAGAAAAAAAATAAATGTCAACATCAACTGAGATTAATGCTTCTATTTAACAGTTCAATGACAACATTCAAAATGTTACTATCTAATTGTTTTGCATTTTTATTTCTGTTTCCTGGTAGAAATATTAATTTATCAGTCATTCATAAAGCAGAATCAAAGAGGAATGCAAAACATTTCACCAGCTGATTAAAGCACAGTAATTATTTAGAGCGCAGATTAATTCTTGGGATCAGAGATTACGCTGGTTTGTGATAATTGACTTGCCATCTTTAAACAGACTCATTTTCACTGTTCTGTGAAATGAATTTTCTAATAATCACATCGTATTGTAATACTTAATCAAAAGCAATTATGTTATATATTGCTGTTTTCAAAATTCTCATAGCAAAGGTTTTGAGCTGCATAAATACCAATCCCTCAAAAAACTATTTTATAAACATGAGGAAACATATTTATACATAAGCAAGAAGTTATTATTAGAGAGATCTGAAATATATATATATATATATTTGTGTTGTAAAATTAAAATAGTATGTTTAACCACTTGGCTACAGAATTGTCAGCAAAGCACTGCAAACCTCCCTAGTATATAAATTAAGATACACACACATGCGTGTACATATACATATGTGAATAATAACTTAAATAGTTTGGTTGTACAGCCAATGTATGAGTGATTGCAAAGACACACCCAAATATAATGTATAAAAAAAGAAGGCTTTTAAAAGCTGTTTTAACGTGAAATTCACTATTTCATGCAATACAAAGAAAGAAAGTAAATTAGCTAATTTAATTGTCCTTTAAAAGTAAAGAACAATTCGAATTTCAAAGGATTCTTCCAAACCTCTAATGCCATAAACAGTATGTTACAGTGATTTAAACAGTATTTTACAGTGATTTAGGGTTTCACGGAGGAAAAAGATTATTTTAGGTAAATTACGTTGCCACAATGCATGCCAATAGAAATGCAGCACTCCTTCTCAGAGTTTCCTCAACATTCTCTAAAATCAATAAACAAATCATAAACATTTAACATTATCCAGTTACTGTAAGTATTTAGAACGCGGATCAGCTTACCTGCCTAATTAAAGATGCGTATGTAAAGGGTGGCCTAACTTCTGCATTTTTGTAGAACTCCTGGTTCTGTGCAATATCTGTAATAAAAAAGTCAACTACATAATAAGCAAAACACAACCAAATCATGACTATTTCTATATATTCTCTATCCTACCAAAGCTCACCTGAAGAGATAGGTACATTATATTTATCAGAGTACCGTCTCCTTATTGGACCCACATTGTGAATGCTGGTGGTAGTGATGACGGAAGGTCCCTGGGTTATAGGAGTGAGTGGCGTGGTTGGGGTAGTAGGAGTATGAGGTAAGCTTTGTGGGGATGCTTCTGACGCCGTCTTTGAGAGGGTAGCACTAGATACAAGGTTAAGCTGTCAAATAGAAGAACAAATGGGTTTTGAGAAAATTGATCATTAGCAAATTAGTAAATATTTCTACAGAACTTAAATTTAACATTTTTTTTATCAATATTAGACATCTGCAAAATTTCATACATTTATTTGTTTTGCAAACAATTAACAAACTTACACCAGATATATTAGAACAGATGTGCTA